>NC_053170.1:97859665-98159665 GCF_016835505.1 Polypterus senegalus
GCACGTCTTTGGAAGGTGGGAGGTACACTGGGGTACTGAAAGAAAAATCCCAGCAAAAACACAGAGAACTACACACACACACACACAATGAGAGGCCCGGGATTTGTGCACAGTCTCCTGAAGCCGAGGGGTAGCAAAACTCAACCCCTGTGCCACCCCAAAGACTTGACAGGGTTTACGTGGCTTAGTCTCACAGTGCACCCCCTAGCGTTCAGAATATATACTGTATTATTAAACTTCTTTGTCTCGCTGGGCTATTTGAAAGGATTTTCCTGGTTGTATTTGCCGCTGTATTCGCCATTTACTGTCAATTACAAAAAAAAGTGCCCGTTTCTTTGGGCTACTTAATGGGTTTACTAGTTTAGTTACTAGAGCGCACTCTAGTGTTCACACTACATATTACCAGTAAAACCCCGATTCTCTAAAGAATCGCAAATCCAAGAATGGCAATCACTTTCTGTTCCCTCCGATCTTTGGAGGGATGAAAAATGATGGAGGATGGGAGCGTCCTGGGAAAGTTTTCATTTCATTAAATATATTTGTACTAAAATTAACCAATTTATTAAAACTAAAATTGAAATGTAATTGTTACATCATTTAAGTCCAAAATGTCTTTGAGTTGCTGCACTTATAAGTAAAACAAATATCGGAGTGCAAAGGTTTAAATGAAGTAAATTGGAAACAAAAAATTCATAAAATGGTAAATTCAAAATAGTTAATCAAAAATTTCCTTATAAACAACATTTTTGGTAAAGATGGTTTCCTGTCCTTGAATTAGCCCTCCCTGGTATGGAGTAGTTAAAACCTTCACTTTAACGTCACACGAACGCCGGACTCTTGAAAAGGCAACATAAAGTTGTCCATGTCCAAATCCAGGCTCTGATAGGGAAATTCCTACTTTGTCCTTAGGATTTGTTGATCGTCACGGCAAATGCAGCCTTAATGGGAAATTGAGTTTAAATGGCAATTCCAGCTCAGAACTTGTAAGGTCAATTCTGGGAACAGTATTGCCAGTATGAGATCCTATAAGCACTTGTACCTCAATAACATTTTCTCTCATGCTGTTCACGACCAGCCGTGTACCGTTGCATAAACCTTGTTTAGTATTAAGGTTTCTTAATAGCATGACCATTGTCCCTACTTTAAGGTTAAGATTGTGCTGTGGTAATCCGGCCGGGCTAATAGTGTTTAAATATTCGAATGGGAAATTAAGATGCTCAGTTTCGTGTTCAGAATCAACACTGTCAGTACTTAGGGAGACGTGGCTTTCTCCAGGAAGCAATCCAATCACTTGGTTATTTATCTGGTCAACGTCAATAGATTGTATATGCGGTGGTGTGCGCGTTCGCGCGGCAGTTGTATTGTGCACGGCTTGCTTATGGCCTCTGCCATCCGTGCACATATACAAACATTACTAAACGAAGATTGTATATGCGGTGGTGTGCGAGATCGCGTTCGGGCGGCGGTTGTATTGAGACCTGAAGTTTAGTTTATAGGTTGTGTTGTGTTGTTTGGGCGCCACCTACTGACTCTGGGAAGCCGCTGGGTTTGACTCTGGGGCGCTGAGGCGCTGTGCGCGTGCGCTCTCGGTGCTTCTGGCATCCGTGCATTTATACAACCTTTGTTTAGTAATATAGATTAAAGATCTCTGTCACTCGGGGATATTTAAAAGGGTTTACTGTACATGGTTTAATCACCAGAGCGCCCTCCAGTGGTCACAATATTCATTATTAAAAGTTCCTATTTTTTTTTGGGCTACTTGAAAGGGTTTAATGGTTTAATCTCCGGTGGGCTCCCCAGTGTTCACATTATACTAATAAATTAAAATCCCTGTTGGTTTGGGCTATTTGAAGGGGTTTAAATGGCACTGTTACCCCCAGGGGTGTTCACTGGGTATTATTAAAGGTCCCGGTCTCCACAGAGGTATTTAAAAGAGGTTACCTGGTTTAATCTCCAGTGCGCCCTCTAGTGTTCACAATGTATATTTTTCAAATCCCTCTCTCCTGAGGACTATATTGGCCGCTCCTTTCTAACATTATTGCCGTGGTATCTTCCCAAACAAGGCGCCAAATAAACGAAGCGAGGGGTTCTCGTTGCCATCCCATTTGCTTGCCCTCTGCAGTCAGGTGTCTGCCAGGTGCGAACCTTGAGGCGGGCCAGTCAGCTTCTCCCGAGGAGGACGCTTTTCACGAGACGCTCAATCTGAAGAGCCCATTTTGCCGTTTAGAATTCTTTTCAATGTTTGCAGTGCTTCACGCTCAGCCCGGCCTCTCCACGCCGGCAGAGGAGCACTTTGAAGCGCAGGGAGGCTCGTCTGCCTGCCGCATAATTGCTCCCCACATGCTGCTACTTCAGCGAAATCAAAAGTTGCGGAGTTTGAATTGGGGAAAATTGTTTCGATTTCAGAGGAAATAAGGCAGCACTTCTTTTCAAAGAGGAGCGAGTGGCGCTTTGCAAAATTACTGAACTTTCAGCCAGGATAAAGCGGCGAGGCTTCACTTCAGGAGCAGGCAATTTGGGCAACAATGTCCGTAATTCTGCCTCGTTGGCGCCGCGGTGCAGTTTGAAGTCTTCTCAATCACTTAAGAAAGTAGGATCTCGGTGAACGTGAGGGGGGAATAAAAGGTGACATACATCGGCGTTAAGCTCAGTGAAAAGGATGCCATGTGGATGGAACAGAATGTGCCGGAAAGACCCTCTTAAGTGAATACACACTGATGAATTATGTAATCAAGAAAACTGCGTAGATGTGTAAGAAAAAAATGCAAAGAGAGGCCATCATTATCAGAAGAAAGCAGACTTCATACATGGCATCCCACTTCTGCCACCAGTTTCATGTTTTCAATTGGGGGGGTAGGTGGATACACTCCTATTCAATGCCCCCCACCCCCTCTGAGGACCTTCACATGAAAAGAAAGGATTTGGATTGCAGAACATCCACGTATGGACTGAACCCACGTGCACATGAAGTGAGACGGACGGACGTCAATTCTGAAACTACACTGAAGTTCTTGTTTATTGAGTGGGGGGGGGTCACCCTTCATCCCACCAATGTGATGACGCTAATACTGTGATAGGGGAATTTCCCAGTGCTCTCTTGAACCTTAATGTGAAAAAATGGGTTTGAACTGTGGAAGGAAATCTACTTGGGTGAGGGCAAAGCACACAAGCGCAGCACTGCAGGCCTAGCGTCTCCTCTTCAAGTTCAAGCTCCTATCTGTCGGGCGAGTGCAGGTCATCCTACAATCCAGAAAAGTCAAACTGCACGCACCGTATCCCACTTCTCACATTCATTTTAGAGGGTAGGGGGGGATGACCTCCGATCCCCAAGTGCTCCCCGTTGCTGTAAAACCGTACGAGTGAGATCAGAATGTGCCAACTCCATACTGAAGACCTAACATGTGGAAAGTGAGCCCCCGTCCCTGTCCATATGTGCTGTGCGATTATCCTAACAAAGTGTATAATCTGCATCCCACTGCTGACACCAACGACAAAATTAGGCTGGGCAACAAGGAGCAAACTCTGATTCCCGGTGCTCTCTCTTCTCGGCTTGAATTGTGGGAGGAAAAACGCATAACGAGGGAAGAACACGCAAACTCCACACTAAGAGCCGATCATGCTGGAGATAAATCTGTGTCTGCCTGCCAGCCTCCCTGCAGAGATGGGGTTCTCAGTTCTACGTCTACTCTTCACCTGCTCCAAATTTAGCCTCCTACTAGCTGAAGTACCCAGCGGTGCCCAGGAGGAAAATAAAGTTTTTTTTTTTAATTATTTGAGAAAAATAGAATAAAAAAACCACAACTTTAAAAATAAAAAATAAATTAACAAACAATGTGCTTGTCTTGCGGTCTTGTATGTATGTATGTATGTTATCATCCAGTTGACGCTCAGAACCGGCCAACTCTATTTGAATTGAAAAGCAGCAGGGGCGCGGTGGTGGCGCTCATACATAAAGAAGGCTGGCAGTCACCTCCAGTTCGCCCTCTGGTGGTCGTTCAGAGTCTCAACTGGATGATAACATTGCATACAAGACTGCAAGATCACCCCCCACCTTAACCAGAAGGGGGATTTCACCCTACAGTATTTTTAGTCGACCAATGAGAAACATGTGTACCAAGTTTCATGAAAATCACTCCAGCCATTCAGACGTGATGCTGGAACACGAACACGAACACACACACACACACACACACACACACACATTGACTTTTATATATACAGATTGATGGTGTAAGTGAAGGTCATCTTGCATTCCACCTCTGCCACCAATGTGATGTTATGGGAGATGAACTCCGATCCCCAGTGTGCTCTCTCTAGATCCTGACTGGGAATAACTGAGTCTGAATTGTGAGGAACACATGCAAACCTCTCCACATGGACAGTCAAACACGTGGCAATTGAACCCGTGGCCAGCCCCGCCTACACACCGTGAAATGGACTTTGATTCTACACCCACGAGCTGTTTCTTTCGTTCAGGTTCAAGCTCAAATTTATTGCATATTTAGGAAAGCAATATTGTACAAAGTGCATGAACTGCACTAAAGCCTTTTTCTTCTCCAAGTTCAAGCTGCTAGTTACTGTGAGTGGAGCGCATCCTGTATTCTAGGACAGTCAAAGGGGTACACACGGCGTCCCACCACTGAATTGGAGGGAGTAGAGCAATGAACTCCCATCCCCAAGACTTATTAGGGCCTAACTGAGAAGAAAACCACATGGGTGAGAGCGGAATGAGCAAACTCCACACTGCCTCCCACCTCTGCCACCATACACTCTTTTTTTAAAAAAGATTCTTTCAGTGATTTTAAGCAAACGGTTTCTGATTTTGACAACATTTCCGAATCTTTGGGTTGATGACGGTGTTCCCCTCAAAGTCGCCTCTCTGGAATTTGGACGTGGACCATGGAGGGTAAAGAGAAAGCCGAGCTTCAGAAGGAAACCTGCAAGGTGGGCAGAACATGCAAACCCCATCATGCAGTGAGGTGGTCCTCAGTCCTGAACTGTTCTTTTCAATCAGCCATACGGAGCAGGACGGTCCGAGGCATTATATCCGAGTCCAGCTTGCGGGCCCCGTCATGACGGGTTCAGGCGGTGGTGGCAGCTCGCTTTGGTAATGCTGGTAGGTCTGTGGGATTGGAGTGACGCCGCCCTCGCCTGGCCGCTGTTCAGCTGGTGCAAAGCCGTCATCATCCATTTGTGGGATGGGGCGCGGATTCTCGGGGAGAGTCAGGATGTTGGGCGTGTTGACAAACATGTTGAAGGGCACCTCGTGGCTGAAGCGCTGCTTTAGGAGTTTGCAGCCTCTTCTCAGGAGGCCATATAAAAGCAAACCAAAAATCAAGGAGGCAAACACCAAGGACATCCCCATGATTATGCCAAACGAGGGGGGCACTGATGGTTTTGCTGTGGTGCTGGTGACAGAGGACGACCTGGTGGTGGTGGTGGTGGTGGTGATGGTGGGTCTGGTGGTGGGCCCGGCTAGCACTTGCAGACTGTAGAGGGCCACAGACGTTCCTGCCACATTGGATGCCAAGCAGGCGTAAAGACCCGCAAACCTCAGCTGGACGAGTTCTATGATCAAGGTGCCATTTTTACTGGAGATGGGCAGGAACTCGGGGCTCCCTACAGGGGCACCATTGGGCAGAATCCAGCTGATCTTTGGAGCCGGAAACCCCCTGACAACGCAGGGCAGTGTTAAGGGCACCTTCTCAATGACAACAATGTCCTGGTAGACTCGGTCCACCTCTGCCGGGCTGCACTCCTCCAGACTGGAATTCTGGGCACAGGAGATGTTGGCGAGGGATTTCCGGAACCATCCATATTCAGGCTGGCTTATCCCCTTTGGCTGGCAGTCGCAGGTCAGCTCGTTGTTGCTGAGGTTCACACGGGGGCCCGAAGAGTTGACAAAAGTCAGGCTGAACCACAAGGGGGTGACCGTGATGAGCCTGTTGCCATCCAGGTTGAGGACACGTAGGCTTGACAAACTGGTGAAGGCCCCCTCCTCAATGAAGGTGATGCGGTTGTCGGCCAAGTCGAGGATCTCCAGGAGGGTCATCTGTCTGAATGTCCAGCGGCTGATTCTCCAAAGCTGATTCTTCATCAGGCCCAGCTGCCTGACTTGCAGACCCTTGAAGGCACTCTGGTGCATCGTCGCATTGCCCAGGCCCACATCAGCTAGCGTGAGGGTTTTCAGGACAGGGAATGTGCCAAAGGCCTGTGCCTCCAAGTATGCCAGGCTGCTCCTCTGGATGACCAACACCTCCAGCAGGGTGAAGTTGTGCAGGGATGACAAGTTCACACTGGACTGGCCACACTGGTCCAGGTCCAGGTAGGTTACCTTGTTACTGATGGTCTTTCCAGGGTCGCAGCAGGAGGCTGTGTGGTTAACACACTGGCATATCAGATGGCACTTCAGGGATTGTGCATGGACATGCCAAGCAGACAGCAGTGGCAGAAACAGCAGCAGCAGCAGGCCGGCAGGAGCGTGGGCCATGCCCCCTGTGGAAAATGAGAAGAGCAACTTGACATTGGCACCTGGAATCAAGCTTACAGTACAAGCTGGGTGTTTAACAGTAAGAGGAGACCTCCATCGCAGGGGACCACTGAGCTCCTGTTTGATGATGGCATGAAACACAATGTTACGCCATCTTAGAATTAAAAGTGCCTGCTGTAGAGGGTGCTCTGGCAAGAGAGAAACAAAGAGAAAGGGAGGGAGGGAAGGCATAGCCCTGGCAGGAACGACATGCCCACCACCCTAAGACAATAAGAAGGGTGGGCACTGCCATGGAGTGTGAAAGCCAGATGCCAACAGGCAGCAGGAAAGATGACCAGGAGGGTTAAATAGGCTGCAATGAAACCACCAGGGTGCAGCACACTCCTTTCAGTATGAAATGTAGGGACCTTAGGGGCGTCCTGGCAGGAACCTCTTTAAGGCATGCAGAGGGCTCAGGAGGGTCTACTTGAAGGAATGGCGGTCTGCTGCCACTGCAGGGCATGGAAGTCATTTTGGGGCATGGATGGACCCCACAAGGAGAGGTTAAAGGTGCCGCATGGTCTGTGCTTCAGGAGATGGTTGGGAGGGAAGGGGGTCCAGAGAGGGGGTGTTAAAGGGTGAGCAAGAGACCCCTAAAAAGAGGTGGGCAAATGGCCAAGCCACCCCAACTGGCACACAGGGATTTGAAGCCGTGCAGCTCGGCCCAGTGAGGCAGCACACTTTCCTTTCCCTTCATTTGTTCCTGCTGTGTTCCCCTCTTTGTTCCACTAATGAATTTAGCTGTTTAGTGGGCACAAGAGGCGCCCCCTACTGCCACCTCAGTGCTCACTCGTCTTTACACTGCAGACACAGTAAAGGAGGCTCCTACCGGACAATGCAGTGGGCTGTCGTATCTAAATGTGTGAAATGGTGTTATGTCCAAACTAAAAGAACCGTTTAGTGTGAAAAGTCGAATAATCAATTAAAGTGCAACAGGTCCACAGCAGGCGGGCTTGTCACGAGTGTTTGTGTCGGTGGGACCTTTAGGACCGAAACGGCTGAGGGGGCGGAAATCTGAGGGGAAAACATCATTTAATCATTCAGGAATTCATTAGTTCATTGTTACACTCCCTCTGTTATTTGTTTATTATCAATTAAGTCAGTTATATAATACACATTGTAAGGTGAAGACATTCATTCATTCATTCCATTATTAATCTGTTCAATCACCAAATATTTATTACATTATCAATTAAACATTTAGACCTGGACTCCATGAGCCTGAAATGGTTTAAGGAGGTTTTAGATGATAATTCATAAATTGAAATTTAGTTAACTAATCTGTAATTTACTGAATTACATAAAGTACATAATTCACATAATTGAGCAATCAACCATTTCATTAACTCTTTCATTCCTGAAATTATTGATTCATTTGCCGAATATTTATTGATTGAACAACTGAGTGATATTTATTCTATTATTTATTATAAATGAATTAATTCACTCATATATGAACCCAAAATTATTTATTTATCTTTCCATACATTAATTTGATCAATCATTTATTCTACAATTTATTTATTCAATGATTTAATATTAATTCATAATTTATTAGGAATACTAATAATACTATTGCATTTTATTTACACAGCGCAGCACCGTTTCCATTCTACCATTTATTTATTAATCATTCATTTAACTATTCATACATAAATAATAACCAGTCATTTCATTTATTCAGGTCAGGTTGGGGACCATGCACTGGCACAATGCACCCACCACATGACAAAACACTTTGGGATGCCAGTTGGCAGCCCATCCAGGCACACACACAGTCCATTCCAACCCCCAGGTGGTCAGGTGTTAACTGGGCATCCCTTAATCCTGGCCTCTTGGGTCCTGCGAGTGGATCGCCCTCGGGTAATCGTGCTACATGGCCGTAGTGCCGTGGCTGACGCTCCCTCACGATGCAGGTCATGTGCCTCGTTCGACACAAGCATTCATTTTATTAATTTATTCACATTATTCATTTGTTCATTCAACCACTTATGCATTCATTTGCTCAATCATTTATTCTACCATTTATTTATTCAATCACTAAATCTTAACAAATTCATTCATTTATTTATTCACCCATTTACTATTTAACTTTATTCATTTGCTCATTCACTTCCTTACTAACTTGCTTGGTTATTCTCTTATTTAATCATTTCATATTTATTCTAGCCAAAGCCTACCCTGGCAGCACAGGATGCAGAGCAGACCCAACTCTGCCCGAGATACCAGTCTATCGCTGGCATGTGCCAGCACTTATTCACGCCAGGCCAGTTCAGAATCACGAGTCATGCCGGCCGGCCCGTGTCTGCGTCTTTCTAGTTTTTTTTCTTAAATTGATGTCACCTCATCGTGTCGGTTTCACAGAGGAACTGTAGATGGAGGTCACCGACACAAACATCGCTGCCCTATGCCGCTTGCCAGGCTCCTGGGCGGCCAGGTGTTAATAGGCTTGTCGATGGCAGCTGCGGCTCCCAGTTGGACCAGAGCTCCTGGATAATGAGAATCCCTTGAGGAGGAATGAAGGGAAGCAAAGCGCCCCCTCAGGTCTTTGAAGTCCTCTGAGGTCGTGTCTCCTAATTAACAGTTCATTAGCTTCTCCGCGCCTTGATCACGCCTGTCTGGTGGTTTGCCCTACCAGGGTCTTTGATTGAGTGAGTGATGGGCCGGTCATGTCTTGTCTCTGAGGGATTCTTTGTGTGCATTGTTCATTTTCTTAATACAAATCAGGGCTGCAGGGGTCTAAACAAGTTTTAACTTTTTAACGTGCCTTTCACGGCGAGGCGTACGAGGTCACTCACATACGAGGCTCTTAATCCTTGCACTAGCAGGCAGATTTGCTGGTGACCCCCATTTGGTATCTGAATCATACAGTGCATCCGGAAAGTATTCACAGCACATCACTTGTTCTACATTTTGTTATGTCACAGCCTTATTCCAAAGTGGATGAAATTCATTTTTTTCTTCAGAATTCTACACACAACACCCCATGATGACAATGTGAAAAAGTTTACTTGAGATTTTTGCAAATTTATTAAAAATAAAAACTGAGAAATCCATGTCCATAAGTATTCACAGCCTTTGCTCAATACTTTGTCGATGCACCTTTGGCAGCAATTCCAGCCTCAAGTCTTTTTGAATATGATGCCACAAGCTTGGCACACCTATCCTTGGCCAGTTTCGCCCATTCCTCTTTGCAGCACCTCTCAAGCTCCATCAGGTTGGATGGGAAGCGTCGGTGCACAGCCATTTTAAGATCTCTCCAGAGATGTTCAATCGGATTCAAGTCTGGGCCACTCAAGGACATTCACAGAGTTGTCCTGAAGCCACTCCTTTGATATCTTGGCTGTGTGCTTAGGGTCGTTGTCCTGCTGAAAGATGAACCGTCGCCCCAGTCTGAGGTCAAGAGCACTCTGGAGCAGGTTTTCATCCAGGATGTCTCTGTACATTGCTGCAGTCATCTTTCCCTTTATCCTGACTAGTCTCCCAGTTCCTGCCCCTGAAAAACACCACCATGCTTCACTGTAGGGATGGTATTGGTCTGGTGATGACTGGTGCCTGGTTTCCTCCAAACGTGACGCCTGGCATTCACACCAAAGAGTTCAATCTTTGTCTCATCAGACCAGAGAATTTTGTTTCTCATGGTCTGAGAGTCCTTCAGGTGCCTTTTGGCAAACTCCAGGTGGGCTGCCATGTGCCTTTTACTAAGGAGTGGCTTCTGTCTGGCCACTCTACCATACAGGCCTGATTGGTGGATTGCTGCAGAGATGGTTGTCCTTCTGGAAGGTTCTCCTCTCTCCACAGAGGACCTCTGGAGCTCTGACAGAGTGACCATCAGGTTCTTGGTCACCTCCCTGACTAAGGCCCTTCTCCCCCGATCGCTCAGTTTAGATGGCCGGCCAGCTCTAGGAAGAGTCCTGGTGGTTTCAAACTTCTTCCACTTACAGATGATGGAGGCCACTGTGCTTATTGGGACCTTCAAAGCAGCAGACATTTTTCTGTAACCTTCCCCAGATTTGTGCCTCGAGACAATCCTGTCTCGGAGGTCTACAGACAATTCCTTTGACTTCATGCTTGGTTTGTGCTCTGACATGAACTGTCGACTGTGGGACCTTCTATAGACAGGTGTGTGCCTTTCCAAATTATGTCACATCAACTCAATTGACCACAGGTGGACTCCAATTAAACATCTCAAGGATGATCAGAGGAAACAGGAGGCACCTGAGCTCAATTTGGAGCTTCATGGCAAAGGCTGTGAATACTTATGTACATGTGATTTCTCAGTTTTTTATTTTTAATAAATTTGCAAAAATCTCAAGTAAACTTTTTTCATGTTGTCATTATGGGGTGTTGTGTGTAGAATTCTGAGGAAAAAAATTAGTTTAATCAATTTTGGAATAAGGCAGTAACATAACAAAAAGTGGAGAAAGTGATGAAGCGCTGTGAATAAGGTAAATGGGACGGAAAATGAACTAAACATCGAGTCGAGAGAACTGTGCCTTGGAGTGTTTTGGAATGCCCCCCATAACTTTGTCCCTCACCTCCTCCTAGACCTCCACTCATCCAGGCTGTTCTCTCACACTCCCACCTCATCGCTGTCCACCTTTAGCTTTTCTCGTCATGGACCAGCTCATCACACCTCGCCCCGGTGGACGATCCACCCAGTTCATTTTAATACACCCATCTAGTGACTTACTCTGGTGGCCCACTCTCAGCTTTACCCTCCTTATATTCACTTGATGACTCCTGCTAGTCCTGGCGTCCAAGACTGCAGATTCTGTGGAAAATGAAATCATTACAGAGAGGCTGAGGTTTGTGTGTTTAGAGGTACCAATGGCAGTACACTTCTGGAAGTCCACTTTTAGACTCCCCTTCTAATACAATAAAGGAAGTAGGGAGACTGATGAGTGTGCCAGTATCTGATGTGAAACCCCACTCTTGGATGCCAGGACTAATGTGCCGCCATCTACAAATGGAGACATTTGAGGGCAATAACTTCCTGCCATCATGAGATGGCATATGTCTGTGCAAGAGTCCATCTGCTGCTGGGACGAGTGCTTGGGTACGATGGAGTGTACCTGGAGGTTCTCAATGTGGACAGGGGGATCTGGCACCCAACAGGGTCTCCCAACTGTGAGAGGAGGGCCGTGGGAGGTCGGAGGTGTTAGGGTGTGTTTATCTATTTTTAGCTGACTACACACCCTTTTTTATTTTCCCTGGGCCTTTAAGAGAAAGGCGCTATATGAACCCAACGTATTATTATTATGTATCCTCTAAACCTTATCTAGGCTGACTCAACATCGCCCTCTATGTGTGTAGGTGTGATAGTCTTGGCTGGCTCTTGAAAATGGCAGTGAGTGTGTATATCTAAGTGAACCCTCAAAAGTGCCATTAGTCTCTTCTCACTGTGCACTAAATGCCAGCTTGGCACTTCTACGTCGTGGTAGTTCACTCAAATGGGTAACACCCCAAGAACACTGTTCAAGACAGCTAAAGTGAACATGGAATTGAACCCACCATGGCAGCACCCTGCCAGGCCGACAACAAGCCACTTGTCCCTGATGCCAATGTGCTGCAGATAAGATGGCACCCAAAGTACGTTGGCTGGGAAAATTGATTCAATTTGGGCCTCATCAGCCTATGCAAATGGCTTTAATTGGATGTTTACGCTCTGCTTTTTGCATCAAGTGAAAATAGGAACGCCACCGGAGCGCCAACTTAAACATGATTAGCAAAATGTATTCAAATGAGCCTGATTTGCATGTGGAGACAGCTGGGCAGCGTCACGCTCCTTCCTACGTAAGCGACTCTGCTTTGCACTGGGCGGAGACCTGAACACCAGCTCCTGCTAATGCTGCCGCAGGGGCTAAGTGGGCACCCTCGCCAGTCTCCAGCTAAAGCCCCCTGATGGCCCACTGCACTTTCTTCCTGAAAACTTCTAATGGCGGTGCCTCCGTGTGCTAATTGCAGGGCGCCGTGGAGGATAATTGCTCCGCTTGATTGGGACACGAGTGCGTATGCAAATGCAATCAGCTCCCTGCCTAATTAAGTGGGCACACCAGTTGCAACACTGGCACCCGATTCCCCCACTTCTGTCTGGTGGGGCTGGATGCCAGAACAGAAAGCAGAGGTGACCCGTTTAGCTCATTCAGTCAAATCAATTTGCATCTTGAATGGCATCACCACCAGCCTGGAGTGCTAATTGTGGGCATATTCCCAAATACCCAGTGCCAATAAACATCAGGAATGATGTGCCAATGCAATGCTAGGCCTGAAGTGGAGAAGAGGAACCTGCACTGCCACCACAGCAAGACAGGCCCTCTGGGTGGTGCCTTGTGCCGCTCTGCCAGGATAAATCTGGCGGTGTCCACTATGACATGTGAGGTGGACACCAGTACAGCAGGAAGCTGAGTGGGCATCATGGGGCACCTCAGAGTAAAGCATGAGAGTGTGAAATAACACTTATAAAAAGTGCAGCAGAGTGCTAAGCACCAAGGAAGGTGAGTGGGCACCATTGCGGTAAATTGGCAACTGTATGGTGTGTGCACCAGTGTGAACACCAACGTCTGCCACGGCACAGAGAGTGAATGTGCACTAATACAGAGTGAAAGGAGTCTGAAAATGATACAGAAGGTGAGAAGAGTGAACCAGCAGGGAGTGAGAGTGTGTCCACACCTGCATGGAATCAGCATTAAGAAACAAGGCGAGCACCTTCACATTAATACACAGAGGAGGTGGAGTACTTGAGGAGCGAGTGTGTGCTCACACCTGTACGGAATTAATGTTAAGAGTCCACTGGTGGGGCAAAAGTGGGAGAGTTCAAAGAGTCGATGGGCTTCAACCACCAGAGAAATTTAATAAGCCCTGAACCAATACCAGTGTGGACAGCAATGGAGTGTGAACCAATATTCACCACGGCACAGTGAGTGAGTGTGATTAATAGGAAAATACAGAAGGTGGAAAAACAAACAAGAAGGGAGTGTCAGCTCACACCATGACAAGATAAGCCATAGTGCACACCAGTAGAGAAAGATCTGGAGTGAGACCAAGTGATCAAATGTTTGAAACATACGTTAGTGTGTGATATGCAGAGAGTGAAAGTGTGCATCATTATATTTAGGGAATGCATTTTAGACAACTTCAGAGTGACTGTGTGAAGTAAGCCTTAGTTCACACCATTCTGGAGAAGCTACGTTAAAGTGTGAACAGGCACAGAGTGAACAACACCAGCAAGATGAGTGGCATGTAAATTCAGACATAGAAAGTGAACGTGTTGCCTAGCATGGTGTGAGGCTGTGTCCACTCCAGTGTGGAGAGAGCAGTAATACAAGTGTGTGCCAGTACACACAGCAAAGAGTGTGAACAGATATCAGTATGGAGTGAGCAATATGGCATAAAATACATGCAGAGAGTAAATGTGAACAGAGAGTGAGAGAGTGTGTGTCCATCAACCCCTGAGCACACCACTATTGCAGCAAGGCAATGAATGTGAAATGGCCTCAGTACGGCACCTCATATTAGAGAAACTGAGAGTGTCCACCAGTATTCACCAAACTGGGACAGAGTACATTGATTACAAATGTGTGTACTAGCAGGCAGTGAGTGTATGTCCCTCCACACCAATACAAAATCAACCTCCACTCTGAAGAGACCGGGAGTGTGAGGAAACACACCAACACGAGATGGCTGTGCGCACATCAGCACAGAGAAAGTGTCTGTCCACACCAGTACCGAATACGCCTTAGTGCCCCCCATTTGGGAGATAACTGGGAGTGTCCACCAAAAGGTGCAGTGTGTGAACTGGGAGCACTGGGAAGGTGTGAGTGGAGTTTAACGGCCATAAGTGTGAACGAGTGTTCAAGTGCAAGACAGTGTGAAGAGATGGGCAGTATGCACCAATGAACCCCTGCAGAAAGTGTGTAAGCCTGGATGGAGTGAGCAGGCACTGGGACAGAAAAAGTGTCATCTGAAAAATAACACGCGAAAGGAGGAGCAGCTGGGAGTGTGTGTGTGTTTGTGTGTGTGTGTGTGCAGCATTAATTAAGCAGCTGGTGGGCACTCAGTGGATGAGTGTGACTGCTCAAGTGCATGTCCACACCACGCTAAGTGTGCTGAGAAGCCCCCCAAGCAGATGATGTCCCCTCGTCACTCGTTTTGTTATATATGCAGGGCCAATAAGGTGGCATCGTAGTCCACCTTCTCGTGTCACACCTGCAAGCTCAGCCACACCTGGACACACACACACACACACACACAGATGCCCGAGCCTCCTAGCCCACCCCTCTGCAGCTCACGTTCAGACCTTTCTTCACTCAGCCATGTATATCACTCTTGTGGTGCCCATTGCATGCCCCCTTCCACCTCCACACCCCGTCTCTTGAGGTGCCCACCTCGGCTCACACCATGCCATTGCTAGAGGCACTCTACCCCATACCTGTGAAATCGAACCCAGCAAGCAAAACAGCACACCGAAGCAACAAGCGCTGGCACCTGAGCCACTTACCAGCAGCGACCGAGTGACAAGAGGACCTCGTGAAGGCCCACGTGAAGGGCAGGCTTCTGGACTCTGGTGTGATGAGGGCACAACGCTGATCTCCGTAGCTGGCACAGCACTGACACTCCGGCTGAGGATGGCGCTTACCCTGACAGTGTCATCCCGCTAATTGGTGTCCAGAGTAAACGAATCTAATTAGTGAGGCGCCGCGTTGAGCTCATTGCTTCCACCCCACCTGGGCCTCCTCCTGAGTCGCGCCAGTGTCACACACACACACAAAGTACGTGCACGCACACACACAGGCCCACACATGTGCAGGGACAACCACACACACCTGCTATCACGCCTACACACAGATCTGGGCACACACACAAAAGGGGGCTTATACACGAGTACTCACCGAGTCACACACACAGAGAGACACACGTTACACACAAATGGTACAAACACTGTGCAACGCAGGACAAGGCATACACACACACACACACACACAAACTGAAGCACAATCAGTTGCGTGGACACACACAAGCACACACCGAGACCCCCTATATAAACCTGGACACACAATCATGCATGTCGTCAAACACATCCACATGGTGATACACACAGTCACGCACACACAGAGTCCCACAGACCTGCCCTCATGAAGACACACACAGTCATACATAAAGTGACACACACTAATAGAGTCCCCCATACCTGGACACATAGCCATTCATTCAGTGGCACACACACAGCCACAGAAACTCATGAGCCAGACAGGGCAGCAATGTCGCCAGGGTGTCATCCTGGGGTGGGCATTTAGAAATGTAGGGGTGGCAACTAAATGCTGAAATAATTTCAACTTTTACTGATTTATTACTGAATGAACAGGCTGGGTGGAGGGTGACCAATAGCCACAGCTGTGCCAAGAGGCAGCATACAAGTCAGAGGCCCACCCACTCAGCTGAAGTTTGGGGGGGGTCACACCTGGAGCTGCCAGTCCTGAGTTAGGGAATGAGAGTCTTGTGGGATGAGATGGAAGTGGGAAGGAGAGAGAGAGAGAGAGAGAGAGAGAGAGAGAGAGAGAGAGACCACCCCTGTTATCTGAGAACATCTGTAGCTCACTGGGGGTTTGAGAGGAGCTCTGCTTTATTGGTCCTTATTGTCCTGTGTGCAGAGTCCAGTGACATTACAACAGAACAACACACCTCCACTCCCCGGTGCTGTGATTAGTGAGCAGAAGTACCCGACAGAAACGAAACATTTGATATGTCCTATGTAATAATGACAGTCAGATATGGGGAAAGGCATGGCATATTAGATGGGTGTGAAAGGCACTATATAGCAGATAGATAGAGAAAGAAAGAAAGAAAGAAAGAAAGAATATGGTATAGTAGGCAGGATTGGTCCACAATTGCATAGGCCCATATTATCCTGTTCATAAAGTCCATTAAAATACTGACATGCATGTGCCAATCAACATGCCACACGTCTCCATTCCTGCCCCATGACTAGTCAGTGAGAGCTGAACTCAAAACCTCTAGCACAGCGGGTTAAGCTGCTACTAACTGCCTTGGTGGCCTCAGGTTCACTGCCAGTCTCTCTGTATGAGGATGTGAGCAGAAGATGAACAGGACAGTCACACACACACACACACACACACACACACTCCTGCACTTGCACAGCCCTGTTATTCCTATGGTCACACCCACTCACAGAGACCCACAGACATACACACACAGTTACATACACCTTTACACGCTACACACACACACATACATAGTGTCACACAGACCTGCCTTCACAAGCCCGCACACACACACACACACACACAGCCCCACCAGACCCTGGACATATAAAGATGCTGTCACACACACACTTGAACCTGTGCTCATTCAGTGTCTCTCACACGCCCATCAAGTATTCTGAGTGCCCCTGGTAGGTCACTATGAGGTGTGTCCCCCTGAGGGATGAGGTGATTCATTGATGCCACCTAAGTGAGAGCTGGCTCTCTGCTCTGGCAGCCACATCAGTCAGGGGAGAGGGGGGACTCTGGCACAGCTAGTACTGGGTCCTCCAATGGGGAAGAAGGCAGTGTGGTTTTGAGCTCTTCCTTTTGCATGGGGCACAGGAGGGTTAGGAGAACATCTGTGGACTACGTGGCTCACATCAAGGACAGCACGTGTGGCAGGCCAATGGTGCCTAATTTCACACCTTAGCCTCACCCACATGTGTGCCCACCACAAGCCCTTTGAGTGGCTTGTCACCGAGATCTTATGTTGCTTCAGCCCACGACGCCAGCCAGGCAGGCACTTGTTTACAGAGTTTGTGCGTAGTGTGGTCGTCGTGGAGACACTCCATGTCTTGCTGCCATGGTAACTGACCTCCTCGACGATAGCAGCAGCACTTGGTGACACTCAGGGGTAAAGGGCATCGAGCAAACCTGCCAAGCCTCCTGGGGGACTCTCCGGCTGCTCAATGTGTCTGAAAACATGAAAGTGCAGTGGTGACGGCACTGGGAAGAACTGGCCCTGGAGCCAGGGGGTCCGCTCATTGAAAGGAGGCACGTCTCTATCGTTGATCCTGGCATTAATATAATTATAGCTGTGGGCAAATGAAATCAAGCAGCACTCCTAAGCACACTCGTCAATTTCAAAGTGCCAGTCGGGTCCAGTGCCGCCAGGCTACATGAGGAGTTCTCCCAAGAGTCACGTTTCTTCCGTTTACCTATGTCATAATGGCACACTGGCAGATGGTGGAGGGATGGATACTGTCTTGCACTCTGGGCTTTCCCCAGTTGGTCAGTTAATGGATTACTGAAGTGACCTTTACCCACCTGCCAGGGCATCGAAGAAGCTGCCCTGTGCATTGACAATCTACTTTGCAAGCTGCCATCCCACTTGTGTGTGGCATGGGTTCAGCCATATGGATTAGGCAGCTGGTAGGCAGACAGCAAGGAGCGTTCTGGACAGAGCCACAATGCAAGGAGTCACACGGGCATTTGGGCATGCCAGAGAAGTATGGGTAGTAGTGGGTGGACAGCAGGAGATGGCAGAGCTGTTTAGTAAGGGCTGAATGGTAAATTGGAATCGGGAGCAGAGTGGGCACAGCTGAATGTGGGGTATCCGATTGGCGATGGGACTGAGCAAAACCACCAGTGGAGAGGCCATAAGGGAAGGAGATGGATGGGCAGGAGGACTCAACCAAACTGTACTGGGAAGAGCCATTGCTGGGGGGCAGCTGGCCTTGCTAGCTGTGGGTATGGACAGCAGGCAGCTGGTCCCAGGTGGACATCTGGAATTGTTCAAGGAGCCGCTCTCTCAGAGCTGTTAGTGGGCACGTGGCCCCTCCGGGTTCAAGACTGCTAGCTGCTCACCACACCTCCTCACTGCTCTTGCTGCCTTACTTGTAATTATAAGGATGAAAGTGAAGGAAATCGGCGTCAACGTCAACTAATCACCGCCCAATTTAAGACGAAATAAAGGAGTTCTGTGAAAGCGCCGAGAACTTGAATACCTCGCAGCGCGCCCTGAATTGAGCTTTGATTCTTTTGAATTCTGTCAGAAATGAGGAAGGAAATTGGGAATTGATTTGCCATTCCTAATGGGATCCTGTCAAGGACGTGCAAGGAAATATGGAACTGAGACAGAGGGGTCAGACATGGGGGAAAGGAAGAGGACCCCATCATGGAGCTGAGACCGGGGAGTCAGACATTCACCCATATCCAAAGCAACTTACAAAGGAGGTCAAAGTATTCAAAAAACATCAGTCAACTGGCTGTTTTGAACAAGTGTATCAGGACAGGCCACATGGGGGATAAACAGAGGACCCTGTCATACATGAAAGACAGGAAGAAGACCCCATGTCTGATGTGGGGGAGAGGAGCTGGACTGTGGGGAGGCCCGGGGTTTGGAGGGGTCACACCTGGAGCTGTCGGTCCTGTGTTAGGGGATGAGGATTCTGTGGTTTGGGACTGTAGTGAGGGGCACTAACAGAGAGACCACCACTGTGTCATTCGAGACCCTCAAGGCAATTTACAACTCAGAGGCCCTCTGTTTTTACTTGGGTGGGGGGTGTTTTCCATTTATAAGTTTACAGGGTCTTATCGTGACTTGCACGTGCTGTTCAACACGTGACATGTCGCCACTCCCTGTGCCATCACGAGTGAGAAAAACTACCAGACCTCGAAACTTCTGACTGCCCTTAACTGTTGGATTGGAAAGGTCCAACATAAGAGACAGAGACAGATAAATAAATGAAGGGCACTACATAATAGATACAGAGAGAAAGAGATAGAAGTAAAAGGCACTATATAATACACACATAGGTAGCTCCTGGGGTCAGGCTGGAGAGGGCATTCAGGAGGGGTCAGAGGGCTCAAGTGGTCTCTGAACATGGACTGCCAGATGTTACATTGTGCAACAGACAGAGCATGAAACAGATATGGTCAAGCGGACCCCTCAAGCATCTCCAGTACACCTCTTTTACTGCCATGACAAAGTCTGGAGTCTATCAACTGGCCTGTGAGGTGTGGCACAGGTGGATAGCGCCTCTTAACCCAACATGGTATAAAGTGACCAAAAAGAGACAGCTGTTCACAACCAGCTGGTGGGCGACTTTCTGCTTCGCTTTTAATCGGCCCCTCTGCCTTGCAATGTGACAGCTTGTTAAGCGTGAAATTACAGGAACGCAAGGCACAATGTGGGTCATGGAGCGTGCCGCCACAGACGCCAGGGAGACAAGGCCGGCGACACTCCAAGGTGACACTGGGTGCTGACAATAAAGGGCTTCTTTCTTCTGACCTTTAACACTTTGTTGGCATTGGAGGGCTGTGCCTCCTCACAATGCCTGTCCTGATCTAAAGGGGCTGGTAAATTGATAGGAGAGAAATAGACAGAAATGCCACCTTAGTGTGGACCAGGAACAGCAATCAGTAGGTGCTTGCCTAATAATGATGGGAGTCGGCAACTGCAGGGTGGGCCCCACGAGATCTGGACGATGCTGGGAATGGTGGGTACCTTGAGGGGAAACACAACAGGTGGGCAAAGAACCAAAATCAGGCACCGCACCCTCTTAGTGTCACCTCAGTCCAACAGGTGGGGTGACAGAGGTGATCCATGTGCCTCCCAAAGACCTCACTAAAGCTCCGATCCCCTTACCTCTTGACCCTCATGAGCCTCAGCACTACTGTTCAGGCATTAGTTGGTGTTCGTGTGGTCGGCTTCTGATTCTGGATTTTTCTTTCAGATATTTTGTATGTTTTCTTTTTTGATTCTCTCACCTTGTTTAAGTTTTTTGCTCGGTGGATTCTGGATTTTGTTTGGGTTGACTTTGGAGTTGCCTGTTTGAAGCCTGCAGGTTTTGGGTCTCATTTTGAGGGTGCAGGCCACAGGCCTAAATCTGAGTTTAAGGGTCAGGCCCACTTCGTGTCTTTAGGCTTTCCTGGAGTTCTTTATATTTAAGCCTCTTTCCAATTTTGTGAGCCCTGCAGAAAATTCACAACAGCCTCCTACACCTTCTTCTCCAGTCCTCCTGACTCTCAAAGGGTTGACTGTCCATGGCTGCCTAAACCCCACCTTGGTGGTATTACTACAAAGGGCAGCCATGGCCCATCATTGGCTAAGGAGACACCAGGTTAGAGCTCCCTCTAGTGGCTCTCCCTATACCCCTGGATCAAGTCTCCAACTGACAATTCCCTTAAAGACATAGAAGTCTGTGCCACTTAATGGGGACGCTGCAAGCAGACTGCCAATATAAATGTCAGAAGGCCAGTACTCTTGAACCCATGCACTAGGGGGCAGCATCCACTCCCAAATCTGTGAATTTGTGCCCTGCTACTTTCTCCTAATTGATGTTGACAAATGAACTGGCCACCAAACCTTGAAATTGGCAGTCTGATTTGATTTGGTCTGGGAATACGTGCTGCCCCCTAGGGGATCGATGAGAGAGTACTGACATCATAAATTTTAAGTTGGCATTCTTGTCTGTGGATGTGTAGCTGTTTTGTTGCTGTTACTTTCTCTTTCTATTGCTGCCCTCTACCCTAACAGGTACCCACTTCTCGCCTCATGCCAGATGATCATCCCATCCCAATACACAAACGGGGATTTTGATAAAAGGAGACAATAACTACTAAAGATGACAACGCCTATCCTGAGTGGTAAAGCGACAATGTGGTGATGTGCCTCTAGGAGGTGTCTCTGGGTGGGTGGATTGAAGGAGCTGGAGGCAACCACACTACATGAACTACATAAAAGCACAAAGGCATTCAACTCACCACCATAAGGGGATGGTGGGCAGGCACATGTCCTGTAGAGGCACCATATAGCATGTCCCATAAGGTGGGTACCCTCCTGTCCTCCCAACCAATATCAAACCAAGGCAGGGGGCTGCAGCCTAAAATGGCAGCATCAGGACAAGGTAGGAACTAACAATGGACAGCCTGCCAGTCTGCTGTCACTGATTCACCTAAGAGGACACGGGGAGAACATCTTCCCAGGATTTGATCCCTGGATTTTGAAATTGTGCCAAGATACTGCCCTGCACAAGTACGTGATGGCAGGAGAAGGACTGGGCACTCTGCCTTCACCACATTTAGAAATCAATCTGCAGTCACACAATTATACAATTATTTCTCATTTGTTGGGGGCTTGTTCTACTTCTGCTTTGGTGGGCTTGTCTGCTGATTTGCCTTTAGCAGGTGGAGAAACAGGAGATCACAGCTTTTTAATATTCTATGCTGTAAAGAGACTCTTCCCAGCTAATACTCGGATCTGATACTTAATGGAGAGGATTGTAAGGACGGCTGAGTCGAGAAGCGTTAAATGTGTAAATTAAATAAATAAATAAATAAATAAATAAAATGAAGTGATAAAGACAAGACACGCAGCACAGCAGGGACCATAAGCTCAGGCAGCAGAGCCTCCCGTAGTTAATGGCATCCAAGGGCAAAGTTTTGATGGATGGGAACAATAAAGAATAACTCAGAGGCACACCCAGTACCCTTGTCTGCTGATGAGGTGCCCGCTCCTCTCCTCTCCTGGGTGCCTCATATAAATGGGCATTTGCTTACTGTGTGTATCTGGAAGGGCGGCTTTTACTGAAACTGGACTTGAAAATCAGGATAAAGAGTCAGCAGTAGGCATTGTCCATATCCATTGGCCCCGCCCTCCTCCTCATACCTTAGGGGCGGTTTGACCTTAACTCCGCCCACCTCACCAAGCACCACTCACTAAACAGGAAGCATTCAAATTTAAAAAGGGGGCTCTGCACTTTGGTTAGCATCCACATGGAGTTAGCACGTTCTCTCTCGTGCCTTTGCAGATTTTCTTCCCACCTCCCCAAAGATGGTCATACTGTGGACATTAAATTAATGCGAGTAGGTCTCCTTTTACAGGTATTTCCTGCCTTGTGCCAGCTGCTGCCTAGATAGGCTTGAGCCACCTGCCTGCCCCACTTTGAATTAAGTTGGTTTGAAAGTGTGATGTGTTATTACACGACTCTGTCTTCTTGTCACCTTGCCTAATAACTTGTTCCCCTGACATATTGGCTCATAATACAAAAGATTTACAGCCTCAGCCCTGAAGCTTATTGGCTTGTGCCCACAACTTGCTATCTCATTCAATGGAGATTTATGATGCCAAAAGGACTGTCTTTGTGCGCATAAGGCGTGTTACCCCAGGCCCAGTATATTTTCAGAAGTACATGTCAGTCATTCATTCATTCAAATTCCCTTTCAAAGGAAAACAGCAGAAATGGGCACAGAGATGGCACTGGCACTAAATGCCATCCAAGTACACCACTGGACACACATTGACTACCCCTTCAGTTTAGGGTCACCAATTCATGACACACTGTGGAATGAAAGGAATGAGAGACACAAGTGCTGGCTGGTGGGGACTGGTTTTATGTCATATAGCGTCTTTCACACAGTCACGCATTCATTTCTTTCAAAAGCACGGAGTATAGGCAGATAAAAGACGAATGCACGTTTTGAAAATGGGATCGCCAAGTTCAGAGAAGACTTGGGAGTCGGGCCTCGGAGTGCAGGCGGCGCTCACACAACTCATTAAACCGTCGCCCTCGTCCCGCGGCTCATGCGCGTCCTGCACTTATCGCTTGTGACCAATCAGAAGCCCCCCGTTCACGCTGCCTTTCTCCATTTTATAGATGAGCACAGTTTGAGTTCACCAAAGTGGCAGCGCTTAGGCGCACAATGGAAATGAGCGGTGAAACGCACGAGAACCGCCCCGTCCCGCCCCGCCGCCGGGGGTCCTGACAGCCGCTCGTCTGAGTTAATGCGAGGTCGACGAGGAGGAAAGTCCTCAGCTCGGCCCCTGCTGGCTTTACACTTCTGACTGGAAAAGAAGAAAAAAAAAGGAAAGCCTCTCGCGTATTTTAATTGCTTTTTGCTTCTCGCTGATTGTTCATCGCGCTTCCGCTCGGAAAACTCAAAAGGCAGACAAGGCGATGTAATTGTAGGGGAAGGGATAATTAAAGGGAGAAAAGCCACTGCGCGAGCACGGGGGCTTACTGAGAGGGAGGCGCGCAGGGGGTGCAGGGCCTGAGAGTGCAGCTCGTCAAACGGCCTCTGGAGACGCAGGATCAGGAGATGAAGATGCCAAGCTGGGATCACCTGCATAGATCGATGGATTGATAGAAAAGGCGCTATATAATCGACAGTTAGATACATGGACTGGCAGTACATCATACATATTAAGGGGGCCATGTAGCGAACATACAGAAATATGCAAGGTGCTACACAACTGACAGATAGGCAGACGCATATCATAAATGTAAGAGAGGTATACTGTATAATATAAATATATAACAGCTTCTATATAATAGGCAGATATACGTATTTAAAGGTATTGTTTAATGCATAGACAGACAGGTTAAACAGGAGCTATATACAGTACTAAATGTTAGACTGACACATTTTAAAGGCATTGCATAATAGACAAATATAAAATGAACTATATAATAGAGAGAGTATAAAAAAACATAGCATATAATATATAATTAAATAGAGAAAAAAGTGTTATATAATAGATATAACTAGATAACGGTACCGGTGGCACATATTAAATGGGCTGAGCAACTGACAGACAGAAATATACAAAATGTGCTAAATAATAAATATACAAGGTGCTATACAGTAGACAGACAGATAGAAAGATACTCTAGATAGCTTTCTGTCTCTCCATTTCTCTGTCTGTCTACAGATACCAAACACAAATGAAGACACAGCACACCCACTGGCTGAGTTACCTGACCTGGTGGTCCTGGTCAGACAATAAGACCCCTTCATAGACGGGTCCCACTGCTGCCTCCAGGTGGCAATGTCAAAATGTCATTTGGGAAATCCAACACGTGTCTTAATTTACTCCTCAGAACAGAAGCCACTGCTGTTCTGATAAGCCGTGCAGTGCAGCCCAGGTGTAGGTGTGATTGTCTGTCCCATACGACCTCATGAGAATCTTTCTTGGCCGACTTACGTTGACAATTGTTACATTTGAAAAAGTTGACTATGCACACAGTAGGGACCTGAAGACCACCAGTGAGTTTACCAAACAGCTGTCAAGTGCTTTGGACAAAGAGACACATTGGGGATACTGTGAAGGTTAAAAGGGCGGCGTAGCATTACACAACTTCAGGTCGTAGGGGATGTTAAACTTTACGAATGGCGCTGCTGATCTAACTGCACGAGTATGGCAGATTACAGGAGTAGAAATGGCAAGGGACGACAAATTAGAGGACTTCGTAACAACTTTCCAGCACAGTTTCCTACATGTTGCAAGCTCGCTCCTTTTTCTAACAGCCCATAATGTGCTGCCTGATGGAACAGCAGCCTGGCTCTGTGTGAAGGGTTAACAGCTACGGTGAGTTCAGCCACAATCTCTGAGCTTTTTTTTTTTTTTCTCAATACAAAACAGGAGACAACAGACAGAGGAGCTCCTTTCAACACCCTTGTTGCTTATTCCTCCTCGCTGCATTACATGTATTGTACTTCAGCTCTCACACATACGACAGCCCGTAAGACAAAATTAAACCAGTTTGACTCAGTTGGGGCGAGTCGCAGACCGCTGTGGATGTCAGATTACATGTCTGCCTCTAACCTACCAAGATTACGTAAATGACTGAAAATCGCTGGGAAAGTCGTGTAATGTGACGTGGCCTTACAACATTTCTTCCTAGGATGATAAGCCACGCCCAGATCTTAAGACTCCACCTACAATGGGGTCAGCTGAGAGAGAGAGAGAGAGAGAGAACCACAGGATGTCAGTCATTATCCAACCCGCTTTATCCTAACACAGGGTCCTTACCCGGGCACATTCTGCTGCCAGCCCTGGTTAACATGGAGGACCTCCTTGTGCTGCCCTTTTGTTTTGTCCGCTTCAGTATGCAATGAAGGTGCCCTTTGAAAATTAGGATTAAGTCATGTTACTGATGAATTTATACTATTTCAAAAAAATGTACTAATTCATTTTTCTGAATTCAATGAAGACTCTGTATAAAATAATGAATAACTGGTTTCTGTGATTCTAACTCTGAGGTAAGATAGTTATTTTAAATAAGGAAGCCAAGCTTTAAGGACAAGTATTTACACTCGCTAATCATGGCGCCGGAGAGGGCTGATGTGTGGCATGTTGATTGGCACATACAAGTATAGCACTGAGTCCATGAACCCTAAATCTGCCAGGCCCTCATGACCTTTCTGCTATGTTCTTGTAAGTTCTGGCATATAAAGGCACTGCACATATATTGTGCAGATCATTATAGTAACCAAATATAATCCCATGCGGTTTGTGCATAGGAAAGTGTTATGTATATCTATATGTAAAATGATTATTATTATGAATACACAGACCACAGCACTCCCTGGTGCACACTCAGCTCTCACACGTGGAGATGCTGAGCCTGCACTGCAAACTGAACCACCCAACTTAGCATACACGGGCACTGCCACCTGGTGGGCATTTTCACATACAGCGCTGCTCTTACTGTTTTTTCTTCTCGTTTGCGGACGGCCACCCCATCGTGTCTGACAAGGCTTGACACACTCGGCTGCAGTACATTTTGTGAATCTGTGCATCATCTGATGTCATTTATTTCTTCAACTCATTTTGATGGAAATGTAGTAAGAAATAATAGGAGCCTAGGGTTCTGTTCACGAGGGTTATTAAAAGATACAAGTTTCAGAGGCTGCCTTTTAATTATGGAATAATGCAATTATGTCGCCACCGGGCACAGCGTTAGCAGCACAAATGGCGGGCCATTTGCATATCGGCTTTTCAGATTTTTTTTTTTTTGGCAGGTTATTTTTCTTTTTTTCTCCCCTTTGGCGCATCCACTCAGAAAAAGTGTTCAAGTTTAAAAAAAAAAAAAAGAAAAGAAAACAAATTAAGAAAGCACAAATATGCAATTCTTTAATAGCTTTTAGAATTCATATAAAAGTAGTCATTACTTTGGAAATCCCTCACTTGCTGTGACATTCATTTAATTTATTTGCTGCTCTCTTTTAGATGTCCACCCCGCTGTGTCACTTGTGATGACTTGTGTGTCTGTGTGTGTTGTGGGTGGGGTTGGTGGACTTGCTGAGGTATGTCTGACCCCCCCGATGTAATGTAATGACCATCTAGAGATGTGTGCTCCACAGTCCTGCGTTCAAATCCTGGCCCGGTGTGAGTTTACTCATTCTCTCAGTTTCCAGCAGTGCTGGTCACCATGCCATATTTCTCATTTTCAAACGTATCTAAGAGTAAGTTAGGTAACTCTCATGTAGCGCCTTTAGTCTGTCTGGCTGCCTATCTACTGCAAGGAAACTACAATGGAGTATAGGTGGGATACCCTGACCTGGCCAAGATGTCAGGCTAACAGATTCTTGGCTTGGCTTGGACTCAAAGGGCGCAATAACCCTTCATGCAGCTAGGGGGCAGCACAAGGGCTAAGGCCGCTGGCAAGTGTATTACAGGGCCTGAAGGGGTCTCAGTGGGAACAGAGAGGACCCATAAATGCCCCCTTGTAGGCAGGAGTGCTACTCACAGGATAAGCCAAATAAGGTGAGAGACAGTGGAGGGAGCACGCACTTGGTGACTTTGTTAACCTTTTGTATTCTGTGTCCCCTTTGTCACTCCCCGACCTTGTGAATTTATGAGGTGTTAAATAAAACACAGCTGAGCTGTGCTGAAGTGTTCCAGGGCACAGCGCTCACTCCAAATAACACAAACACATTCCTAGAAACGAGTGTAATCTACTTAAAGGCATATAAAATAAAAGGGTCTTCAGAACTTTCTCTGAACAGTGTTGCGCGGGGCGTTTCTGATGGCTGCTGCCCTGGTGTCCCAAAGCTGGGGAGCACTGCAGGTGACGTTCTCGTCCTCGTCTTCCATGGATTGAAGTTTGCAGGGTGAATGAGCCAGCAGAGCACAGAGGGTGCGAGGGAGTGGAGTGATTGACGAGGTCACAGATGGAATGAGGGGCTGCGCTGTGGACGGAAGAGGAGTTGAACATGTCACGCATTCATCAACAGGGAGCCAGCGAAACTGAGTGACCAGGGTGGTCTCTGGTAAGGATGCAAGCAGCACAGTTTCGCACATACTGGAGCTTCTTAAGAGAATCTGGTGATAGACCAAAGAGAAGGGCATTACAATAATCTGAACAAGAAGTGATGAAGCCCCACGAATATGTGTCTCAGAGTCAGTTAGTGACAGAAATGGTCGTGCAGATGAAAAAAGGAAATCTTAGGTTAAAAGATTCAGTTTCAATGCAAGAGGAATGCCAGGAAATCCTGTAAAAATCCGTTTAGAATCATTATGGTAAGCCTTTCTCTCATGATGGCAGCTGAAATTACCAGACTGGCAGTGCCCTCAAAGCTCTCTTTCACTCTCTCTCTCAGCAAATGCTGTTGTGGGCGGGGTGTAGACTAATGATCTGGGTGTGGCTTATTCTCGTACAAGGGAATTAAAAAGATGCATCAGACTTCCAGCTCAAGACTCCGCCCTCTTTAACCTTTAATGGTCGTATCCCCAGATCACTCGGGTGCTGTCTGGAAAACTCAGCAGTGGATGTCAGGAGCCCACTATGCATACATTCAAATTTTCAAGAACAAAGAAAAGTCTACGTTAAGTCAGCCAAGAAAATGTTTAATAAGCCATCCTCCTGCTTGACTCGGCATTCTCTGCTCCTCAAGAGTCAAAATGGACATCAGAACTGCAGTGGCTTCCCCTCTAAGGAGTAAATTAAGATCTCCCAAATGAAGCCACGCCCCTTCCTGTGTTGTCTTGGAAACATTCAGGAGGCAGGCGACGGTCCCATCACTGTTGGGATTATTTATTTCTAATCAAAACCATCAGGACAGTAGACATCAGGTTAAGAAACTCGACTCTTGGACTGCCCGTCGCTCAATCTGTGACACTTCTCTGTCTACCGCAGTTCCTTCTGCCAGTTGACTCCTTGCCCGGCTCTCTTCCTCTATCCAGTTGAACAGGCCCGTGGTCAGACTGTGATCACTGGCCACTGCCCTCGGGTCAGCTGTTGTCCTGCATTTGAACCAGTGACACCAGGCAATCCCAGATTTAGTGCTGGCGTTAAGGGTCCTGTTGTTGTAGTGCCATTGGTACCCCTTACAGCTTGATGTCTCTAGCAGAACCAACTGAAATGTCTTGCACTCCCAGTCATGACCGAGACCTCCTGAATAGCATGGAGTCTAAAGATGGGCATCAGAAGGCAAAAGGCTAAGTCTGGCCACGTCTGATCTGCAAGTTGGCCCACGTCACCTTCAGTTTAATTGGATGCATACTGAGGACTCCGGGGCCACTCGGTGACGTGTCACATTTCACGTCAGTCGTCAGGTGCAGATGGCAATGGCAAGTCGTCCTCTTATTAAATTTGTCCTGATGCCCCAGAGACCTGATTTGGCAAATTTTTCCCTTCCTTTAATATTAAACATAAATCAAAGACAACGGGAAGTGGCTGCCAGGCGGACCGCGGCTGACGTGTGAGGCATCTGATGTCAGCTTTAAGAGTCATTAAAATTAAAAGTTTGAAAAACTTCCAAGTGCTACATGCAGTCACTTGAATTCCGAAAGGAGAAAAAAAACTGAAAAAAAAAAAACTGCGAAAGTGCTGGAAAAATTCATAAAGTGCTATATGAGCAGACTGGACGATGGCATAGAAGTTAATCATTCATCCAGTGATCCAGCCATCCATCCAATGACAAATCAATCCATTCCTCCAGTGATCACTCGGTCAGTTCATCCTGACATCCAGGTCTCCATTCATTAAATCATCTAGATGTCCGCCCTTCCATCCATTCATCCATCTGTCCATGTCTGCATTCACTTGGTCAACCAACCATCCTCCTCTTCATACATTCATCTATTCTTCCATCACCTCCCACAATCCATTCATCTCGTCTGCCATCCATCCACAGATCCATCAGTCCTATCACACATCCATGTCTCCGCTCCTCCAGTCATTTAGTCCTTGTCTACATCCATCTGGTCATCCAGCTGCTCAGACACCCAGCCATTCATTCATACACTTGCTGATCCATTTATCCACGTGATTCATACTTCCTTCATTTATCAAGACATCCATTCAGTAAACAGTTCATCCACTCTTCCAATGATGACTTTATGCTGTTATGGTGCCCGTCCATCACAGGGCACACTCAAATGGAGACAGAGCCCCTGCCAATTAACCTAACGCACACATATGAGAACAGGGAGAACGTGAAAACAGCACACAGGCTGGACTTGAACCCAGGACTGTAAAGCGCTGCCCAGAGCAGACAGACACAAACACAAATGTTCACCCACCAGGCCGAGGCCCCACTGGGAGGGTCCCTGCGCCACTGCACAATGACACCTCAGTTCTTCTTCCTATTTCGTCCACGTCTGAGCCGCTGCAGCCCCCCGAGGATTTCCCAAAGCCCCCACATGGAGGAATATATACAGTAGATGGGCACTTCTGGTAAATGAATGAACGTGCCTCACATTTCACTGAGATATAAACTCTCACCGAGTACCCGATGGACAACAGCAGCAGCCCTGATTTGGGCACCTGCCCTGTCACATGCACACCGATGAGATGCCCTTTTCTCATGCATACAGGAGGGGGCGCTCTCATCAGCACTTTGTTCATTTTTTTTAATATTAATGACTCCATCCTGGTGCGGAAACCTAAATGCCACTTTTTTCATATTGCAAAGGGGAAAAATTGAGATGACGCGTTAGAATTCTGTAAAAATGTTTCCGTTAAGCAGAAACCGAATGCATTTAAAATGCCCAAGGCGGTCGAGCAGCGAGATTACCCGGCGTGCGTCGGACAATGATGGAAAGTAATAGCTGCCATGTTTCGCCTTTAACTTTTAATGTGTCTGAAATGAAAAATAAAGCAGACACCTGCCTTTGCATTTCCTGCACATTTCCTCCTTAAAGGCATCGCCAGCTGTGCCTATGATGGTCCAGCGATTGGCAGCAGCTGCCCAGTAATGTCTGGGTGGTGGTGAGAAGTCAAGCAAAATGACACCTTTTATGGGCTAACTAAAAAGATTACAATATGCAAGCTTTCGAGGGAACTCAGGCCCCGTCTTCAGGCGAGATGGGCAATGAATGTCATGAGCGACTGATGGGATACAGTGCTGGTGCAGAAGCCTCACCAGTAGGGGGCACCAGGGTGGAGCTCGTCCTGGAGCGATGAGTGCGAGTACAAATGTGCCATGCAATAGACTGGCATCCTGTCCAGGATTGTCGCAGATGTGTTTCAAGTGGTTTCACAACACAGAAGATAAGACTCATTGAGTTCCATTCAACTTCAGTTTTGGCCCAATGCAAGTCAATGGGGATTTCAAAAGGTGAGTTTGAGATGTTGAAGTCCACTTTGAAAAACAGTTGGGAAACCATCCAAACAGTTCTTAACCTTAAGGGAAGCTGTGAGGGCTTTTCAGCTCCTGACTATTGAAATGCTTTGTGTTATGGCCTACCGACTAAATATATCAATAGATTACAATATGTTCAGATTTCTGCTGCTCGTTTACTTACGCACGCTAACAAATCTGCTCACATCACTCCTGTCCTCTATGACTTGCATTGGTTACCAGTTTCTTGAAGAATCAAATATCAAATTATCCTTTCACCTTTAAAACCCTTCATGGTTTAGCCCCTCATTATCTGTTTGAGCTGCTGCTTCCTTTTACACTCCTGCCCGAGCGTTAAGATCATCGGGCGCCAACTTACACCACCGTACCTAAACACAGGTTAGTAACAATGGGTGGCAGAGCCTTCAGTGTGATAGCCCCTAAAACTTGGAATTCTCTCCCTCTCAGCCTTCGTGAGGAAAAATCTCGTATTCATTTCAAACTCCTGTTAAAAACACATCTCTTCAATGAGTAGTATTCATTTTGTTGTGTGTGATTCTATTGTTTTGTGAATGTGTTTATTGAACTGTAAAGTGGCCTTGAGAGTATGAAAGGCACTACATAAATAAAACTTATTATCATTAAGAAGACGGACAGAGTTGAATTAACAGTGTGCTGTTTGCAGGATGCCATTTCTCAGTTTCTCTCATTTCCTTTGTTACTCCAAGAATCACAAACTGGTGATGCCAAGTCATTACTGGATGAGGTGAGTGAGCGAGCGTTTGTGTGTGTTAGACGAGGATCGATTCATTCTTTGTGTTATCTAGCAGTTCTTTATTAATGTTCATTGTCTGAGAAGCCCTGAAGATGTGTCTGTCCTTCAGCACTCGGTGTCATTTGCACCTGTGTCTGCTCCGCTCATCATTAACTGTCAATATCGGGATACACTTGGGAGCACAAACTCCAGAGAAACAAAAAGAAAATAAAAAATGACAAAACAAAGCTAAGCGTTTAAAAGCTATCAAAAAGGGTACAAATCAAATTAAGCTATAAAATGCACTCATAATAAATAATAATCTTTGCATTTATATAGCGCTTTTCTCATTACTCAAAGCGCTCAGCAATTGCAGGTTAAGGGCCTTGCTGAAGGGCCCAACAGAGCAGAGTCCCTATTGGCAATTTACGGGATTCAAACCGGCAACCTTCTGATTGCCAGTGCACATCGCTAGCCTCAGAGCCACCACTCCGCCTCATGAGGCCTCATCTGGAGTCCTGTGTTCACCAGGCTACCAAAAACACCTAACAGTACTAGAAAAAGTCCAGAGGAGAGCAACTAGTCTGACGCAGACCCATGGGGGGCAACCACCCAGATTTAAGACAACAGAGGACAACTGCACTGATTGAGGACCAGCGAGTAACGGCTGAAGGAACTGAACCTTCTCACTTTAAGAGGGGACAGGGTGGAACCAAATATGCGGGATGGCAAATTGAGACTGCTGCTTGGCGGAGAGTTCTTTAATAAGAACACAGAGGCACGGATATTTGTGAAAGGAACATTTCACACCCACCAACCCATCCATTTCAGAAAGCCACTATGACCTAAGGAGGACCGCAGAGACGTTGGAGACAATATCAGTGTGCATAGGGAGCAAGGCAGGCACATGAAATAAGTGACCATCGGGTCTGGCGGACAGTAGGACCTTTAGAACTTCAGACGAATAACACTGGCGAGCCTGCTGGACTGACTGTCTTGCTCGTGACAGACTTCCTCTAATGTTCTAGTGAGAGGTTAGGCTGTGCCCCCTTTGGAAACCCTGGTACTCCTCAGCTTACTCTTCCCGTCTCCTTTGATTTCACCTTCTAGAAGATTCCTTGTTCATAGTGCGCCTCTGGTCCAGCAGTGTGTTGGCGATGATCAATATGCACTGAGAGTACAGCTGATCATGATTACCGTGGCGGGCAGCAGTGATTATGACGACAGATAATTAGAGAGGCGCGGAGATGAAAATTGGAGCGACACATCGCTGTAAGCGGTACAGCTGTATCGGCTGTCGCTCAAACACACCCACCATTGCACCTCGCCCAGGTCTGCCCTGACATGTAATCTGGGTGCCCCTCACTGGCAGGACAATCCACATTTATCTTATATACTGTAGTTCTTTACACAGCACGCTTTTCATCGCAAGTCTTCATCATCCTCTTGGTCACATGTGAGTTGAGGTGCTCACTTCAAAAGGGACGCCGGCCCGATGTGATCCCCCTGAACGGGACATCAGCCTTTTGCATTCCTCTTGAATGGGGTCAACGTCTGTGCTCACCAAGTTTCACCCTGAACTGGACCCCAGCCCACTCTGTCCTCCCCGAATCAGCCCATGTGAGACTGAACTGCCGTGCCAATCCTGATCAGGACACGCACTGACTACTCTAATCTTTGACTGGAACACCAGCCCCTTCAGACCACTTATGATGGGATGCTGCCACCTGCTCTCACACTCTGAGTGGGTGATCATCGTGAAATGGACACCTGGCCACTACCCTGAATCAAACACCACTGTGTTCCAGTTACCCTAAAAAAGCTTCCAGTTTGCACCCTGGCCTGCAATTCTTGAATTCCCCTTGAGCAGGATACCCACCGAGATCGCCGAAAATGGCACCGCAGTTTGCCAAGCTTACCCTGACCGGAACACCAGCCAGTTGTTCTCAACTCAGATGGGATGTTAGGTTACTGTGACCACTCAAAAGGGGTGCCAGTTCCTTGGGCCCACTCCGAGTGCAACATTCGGACTTGAATGGGATGCCAGCTCCTTGAGTGAAGTTCCTCTTCCACACTGTCATCCTGGTAAAGCCACCGACTGAGGGGATTGTGTCTCCCCTGAATGGCCCTCCAGTTCACCACACGTTCACTGCGTAAGGAAGGAAAACTCGATTCCTTTGCCAAGATGGTTGGCCACCGGCGGTTGAAGTGCCAGCTGGCAGAAGTAGTGTTGGCTCTTTTGTCCCTGAATAGGTTCCTGCAACACAGCGCCATCATGTGGATGACTCGCCCACCACTGCACTGGCTTCCAAGTTTAAGAGAAATGGCATGAGATGAACAGGAAAAAATGCCGGGCAGCCGGAGTCGGACTAGCGAGAGAAATGAGCTCCTGTAGCGACGGCGGGCACAATTTCACAAGTACTGATGACACTCACACACCCTACGTGATGATGACATTTTTACAGATTGCTTGACAATTAATTTAAAAGTCATCGCCTCACCTTTTTTGTTTTGGAAAGCCAAATGAAAAATGTGTAAAAAAAAAAAAAAAATGAGGTCAGCTTGAACGAGAGGCAGCGCCTCGGGCACAGTGGCAGGGTGGGCACTCACTCAAACAAGAGAGGCCTTCGTCTGCTCAATCCGGCAAAGAATCCAATTATTATTTAATCAGTCATCTCAGCCAGTCTTTGAATGAGCTCAGTTAATCAATCAATGCATCGATTAATCAAACACTCACTCACTTATTGCACACTTTTACTCACTCAGTCTATCAACTAATTAATCACTCAGGCTTTCACTAACTCAAAGAGTAAATTAATCAGTCAGTCACCCGCTCACTTAATGACTCAGTCAGTCAGCAGCTGCTATGCCACACCCACGACCACACCCACCTATCATGCCCCACCCCCTGCGTGTCAGGCCACGCCCCTCCCCCCCAAGCCCTGCTGTTTATTCACATCCCCTTGAGCTTCAGTTTGGCTCAGCGGTTGAGTCTGTCTTTTTCCTTCTTTATTTTCTGTATTTTATGACATTTTGTATTTCTTGTTTTATTTTTTAGCTCTTGTTTTTTTTTTTTTTGGCCTACAGCAAATTCCTGAATTTTACCCACAAACCCACCTCAGATGTGGCACTGACAGAAGCACTTTAAACAGCTCAGGCCTGCCTCGAAGCTGCATGGAGTTGTGAAAGAAAATCAATGGCATTTATTTGAACTCCAATCTCGGCAAACTCACGTGCAGGGCAAGACAGACAACTCACTCGGCTTGAAATGGAGCCGAGACGACAAAGTTACAGCATAAGTAACGGTGAAAGGCGAGACTCGGGACAAGATGGGAGGGCTACTGTCCCCGATGTCACGACGCGTCACAAGGCCATCGCTCCTCTCTTGGTCTCCTGCGGACCACCTGACTCAGTAAAAACACATTTGGCTATGAAAGGGGTGGGCATTTCAACAGATGCTGTTTGGCACCCCGTCTGTGCCAGCTTATCGCAGAACATTTCAATCAGAGTCACGGTTTAGGGCCGGGGGGCAGCAGACGATTAAAGAAGGGGTTGATTTCTTTTGTTTTTATAAAATCGACAGGTGACAGCAGGAAATTGGAAATGACAAACATTTTCCGGCCTGGCATAAATCTTTTATGTTTTAATATCAAAATGTATAAATGATTTGGTGACAGATATTACCTTCTTTAAATCCTCTTGCTATATTACAGCATTCTAAAGAGCATTAAAGTTTAATAAAAAAGAGACTCTTAAAATGCAGAGCGGCGAGATTCGCATTACAACGTCTCCCTCTCTAAGAATTCATTTTCTTTCAGGCAGATAATAAACAAAGAATATAGATTATTTTTGATTATGTGTAGCTGGGGGGTTCTGGTGCTTGCTGCAAACGCACGCTTCACGCTCAGAGCTTTGAAAAACGCTGATCCTGTCAGTTTTCATGAAGCCTAAGTGAAAACACGAACATCAGCATGGAAATGAGGGGGCATGTCGTACAGCAAAGGCATCATTAAAAATCAAAATCCGGAGAGGAGGCGTCCTGGGAGGAGCAGGCAGCGGGCAGCCAAAGGGGGCGCAAGCTGTGCCTGATGGCTTCTGCCAATGGAGAGGAGCTGAGCTGGGCGGCTGGGTGGCTGGACGTCAGTCCGACTATCTCAAAAATATCATTCAGCTGGTTAGTCAATCTGTGACTCCATTAATCAATCATGCAGTTTGTTAATCAGCAATTACTCCATCAGTCACGCACAATCAATCAATCAATCAGGTATCTAATCAATCAATGAGTCAATATATCAATTACTGCATCTGGTAATATCAGTCAATCAGCTAGTCCATCAATAACTTCATCAGCCCATCTTAATCGATCAGTTAGGTTAATCCATTACTCAATCTCAAATCAAGCAACTAGTTAATCAGTTAACTCCATCAGTTAATCTAAATTAATCAATAAATCAATCAGCTAATTAATTAATGAGCCATTTAGGCAACCTAACAATTACTCCATCAGTTAACACCAATCAATCAGTAAGCTATTTAAAGGGTCCATTAGTTAATGAATGAGCCCATTAATCAATCAATATCTTCAGCCAATCTTAATTGATGACTTAGTTATTCAGTTACTCAATCGATTTCAATTAATCAAGGAGTTGGTTAATCAATAAGTCAGTTAGCTGATCAATCAATCAACTCAAATCAGCCAATCTCAATCATTCAGTTAACCTGTCAATAAAGCAATCAATTAACCCAATCAGTCTATATCAATTAATAAATGAGTCAATTAATCAATTAATGATTCAATTTGTTAATCACTCAGAGGTTTGGTTACTCCTTCAGTCAATCTGAACCAATCAGTTCATTAATCAATGGGTCAATTGCTCAATCAGTCACTGCCAATCCATCAGTTAGGTAAACCTGAGCATGACTTGTTTAACCCAAACCCACAGCCCCCCCCCAAACACAGCGCTGGGCACACACCATGCCCAGTCATGCACACACCCAACCAATCCCATCAAACCAATTAAGCAAACCTGCTGCTGTGGATGTTTGAGGAAAATTTAAATAGCACGAGTAAATGCCACACTGACACGGGCAGAAGGTGCCAACTCCACACTGGCTGGGGGATTTGAACTCAGGATAGTGGAATTGTGACACACTGTGCCAGTCTAGAAAGACAAGAACAGCTTTTAATCTACCTGTGAACATTGTTAGTGGACAGTTCAGTCCTCGGCACTGTACCACAGGAGACAGTTACTAAGTAGCCAGTGGGCACAGACTGCCAGTAGAACTGTGGCCTGCAAGTTACATTGGCGGGCGGCTGTTTAAAGAAAGACTCGTGCAGGAAATGTGGAGCTGGAGTGGAAGGAGGACACTTACTGACTCTGAAGTGGTGCGCCACCTTACGACGTTCCAATGAACTGCAGTGCTGGACCGGCTGCATTTGTCCGCTGACCGTCGTTTTCATTACGTGCGGACTTGAATGAGCTGTTAATTGGGTTCATCCATCTTTCATACATTTTGTGAGGTGGACTCGAGTGGCGACCTGCGCCCCACAGATCGAGTCGGGGGCGTGGGGGGTTCGTACGGAGAGCTCCGCTTCCTGAAGCCGCTCGTGAATAAACGTCTTCTCTGCAATTTCCGCCGTGTCGCCGCGTTACTGCGCAGCTTTTCAATAAACTGAGCGGCGATGAAAACTTTTAATTAAAGTGCGCTCTCAAGTCGTGTAAATGAGGGCTCCGGTGGCGATTTAAACGCAGAGTTCCTGCGGGGGAGCGTGGGAGTGAAGCGCCGGCGTGACAAGCGTTTAGCGTGCGTTCGGGATGCGGAACTCACAATCATGTGGAGAAATAAAATAAAAAAAAAAACAAAAAAACACAGAACTACGAATAATTCAATGAGCAGATGTCTCCGCTTTAATGACTTGTTGGCTCGGTGCGGCTGTCATACCGCCGGGTGGCTTGCCAGGATTCTCGAAATATATAAGAAAATGTTCTCCTTGTCGTGATTAAGGAGTGGGGCATGTACGGTGGCGCAGCGTTTAGCGCCTCTGCCTTGCGGTTCCAGCAATCCTGACTTTGAACCCCGTGCCCGCCGATGTGTGTGGGCTCTGCACGTTCCCCCCGTGTATCTTACACATCCTCCACAATTTGGCATCGTTTAAGTTAATTTATTTGTATTTGTTTAACGGTTTCTTCTGCCTGTATGTTGATGTTTGATACTTTGATGCTCTTTTCTGTGCTTCTATTCCTGCTCTGCCTTTTTGAAGATTTTTAAAGTTCTTTAAGCATAGAAAAGGTGCTATATAAATTGATAATTTAATATTTTTGCTCAAAACAGGCAGGTTTGGTGAACTGCCTATTCCAAATTGGCCTTGCCTATTAATCAGATCACTAGGACAGCATTTTTTCACTTAAGAAATACAGCAAAAGTTAGACCTCTTATATCATTGAAAGACGCTGAGAAATTAATCCACGCTTTTGTTTTCAGTCGACTAGATTACTGTAACGCACTCCTATCAGTACCACCCAAAAAAGATATAAATCAGTTACAACGAGTGCAGAATGCAGCTGCTAGAATCCTAACTAGGAAAACAAAATCCGAGCACATCACCCCAGTTTTGATGTCACTACACTGGTTGTCTGTGTCATTCAGGATTGACTTTAAAATTCTGCTTATGGTTTATAAAGCCTTAAATAATCTGCTCCATTTTATATATCGGAATGTCTGACACCTTATATTCCAAGTCGTAACCTCAGATCCTCAAGTGAGTGTCTGCTTAGAATTCCAAGAGCTAATCTTGAGAAGTGGTGAGGCGGGCGGCCTTCAGCTGTTATGCACCTCAAATCGGGAATAGCCTGCCAATAGGAATTCACCAGGCTGATACGGTATTCAATTAGTTATCATTACTATTCATGGTGGCTCCAAAATCCGTACTAACCCCTACTGTCTCTTCTGTTTCTTTTCCCGGTTTTCTGTGGTGTTGATCTACACCATCACCACCTAATCAAAGCACCGTGATGTCCCTACATTGACGGATTAAAGGCCAGAAGTCCACATGACCGCCATCATCAAGTCCTTCCATGAGAACCCTGAATACAATGACGACTGATCATTTATGTTAGGTAGAATGCCTAGAGGGGGCTGGGTGGTCTCATGGTCTGGAACCCCTGCAGATTTTATTTTTTCTCCAGCCGTCTGGAGTTTTTTTTTGTTTTTACTGACCTCCCTGGCCATCGGACCTTACTTTTTTTTTTCTATGTTAATTAGTGTTCCCTTATTCTACTTTTTATTTATTTTTTTTTCCACATCATGTAAAGCACTTTGAGCTACATTATTTGTATGAAAATTTGCTATAGAAATAAAGGTGGTGGTTGTTGTGTGAATGTAAATGTGCCTAAGCGGGCACTGCAATGGACTGGCACTCTCACTAGGGTTGTTTCCTGCCTCATTCCCACCTGCAGCCAAGGTGGGCTCCTGCTCCCAGTGTTTCTGAGAATTATATCTGGCTGTACAGCGAGGCCTCCCTAGATATAAAGGTCATTATTGGATTGTTTTTCTTTGCATCCTGTCACTTTAGCTTATTGAATGATGGCTGTGTATGTGCTGTTTGACATTTTTGATCCTCGAACATGGCTGGAAATGGCTCAATTATTCGGAAGCCCCATCGAGAGAAAACACCTTACACGGCTTTGCCAACCATGGGCACGATCTAAATGGCACAGGCTATCCCAAATGTAATGGACAGAGTGAGGGAAAGCCCCACTAGGATCATAAAAGGGTGTTGGGAGAATTGTGAAGTTCGGCACTCAGCCACAAGAGGGCAGTAGGTGCCAGCACTTAAGGACATCTGTGTGTTTTCCTGGGACGGAGCCCCCTTAGAAGAAGGGACCAAATTTCAGTTGAATGCTTCACTTGGAGTTTAGATAGCTAAAGGTCCTTGGCCACCTTTGGAGTCAACCTGGCGTCACACTGCCAAAGTCCCACCATGTTGAAATGCTTTGAGCCGGTAAATTAAGACGAGGTGAGCTGTGGTTTAAGGAAAGAAAAAGCAAAACAGTCCTGCCACCCACCCTCCACACATAAACGTCAAGAATGGGACGAGTGTAATGTGAAAATGTATAGCAGTGCTGCAAGCAGCCAGATCAGTTACTTGACAATTGCTTTATATAGCGCCTTTCATCATACATAGTAGGCCCAGGATAACCCACGTCACCTCCAAACAGACATTTTTATGGGCAACTATGGTGACCTTGGGTAAGGTCTCACATGTGGCATGGACCTCCAAGAAGGCTGGCAATGGGAAGGCGGACCAACCGAGGAGAAAAGGTCTGTCCATCCACTGATCAAACCACCTTTCATCCTGTCCATCCAGCCATCCTTCTATTCATCCTTCCGTCTGTCTGTTTCAATAACTGTGTCCATGTTTCATTCATTCATTCTTCAATACATCCATCCAGCTTTTCTTCTGCCCACTCTTCTATTCCTCCATCATTCTATCCATCCACCTGCCCATCCAGTATTCTGCAATCCCCCCATCGTTTGTCCATTTGTCTGCCCATCCTCTCTTTCATCCATCCTTCTGTCCAGCTATATATTCCTTGATCAATCCATCTGATCATTTACTGTTTTCATTTAAAAACACCATTTTTAAATGAAATTGTAGCTGTGTGGACATAGCCTGAGACTTGAACCCTGGTCAGAAAACGTGTGACAAGCAAATCTGACACGGCTGCATCATTCGGCTGAACCTCAGTTATGGCACTTAGAGCAGCAAAATGTGATAAGGTGCAAAAATGGGACAGAACTTTGTACACTCAGGAGGGAACTTTTATACACGTGGAGAGTACTGAAGCGAACATCTTACATTTGGTTTAAAGTTTACGTCACCAAGAACGTGGATTTCATTCACGCTAAACCCTGACCACACCAACCCCTAACCTTCATACCTGTCCTAAACTGTAATGACGTCATGATGCTGCCGGTCTACAAGTGTCTGAGGTCCACAAGAATGATGGGAAAAAACTGCTGTTGTCGTCTTTTGATGTGACCAATCACAGTTTGGATTCTGGAGGACGGCCCTCCCTGTCATGCTCTTCAGAAATGAAAACAGCTGGCAGAGTCCACTTGTAGGGAGGACTGGCACTGCATTCCCCAACCTGTTCATCTTTCCATTCATTCAACCTTCTGTCCATCCATCCCACCACTTTGTCATTCCAGCCACCTGTCCACCCAGCCATCTATTTGCCTGTTCATCCTTCTGTTTTTCAGTCTCTACATGCACCCAATCCATCCATTTCCCACTCCTGCCCAAATTCTACCTCAGCCGCTCAGAGTTGGTGAGTGTAGATGTGAGCGCCTGCCTTCATGCCAGCTCAGAGGATACCCCGCAGGCTGAGAACACAATCTACTGTACACTGACGGGTATCGGCGGCCTACTCAGAGTTCTCAGCACACGACGCTCGAAACTCTGCATGTCAGATGAACGGCCCTGTCACCTTTTTCAAGCTTTCAAGGCCCGTGTCACAAAAGACAAAAAACAAACAAAAAAAGTCAGATGGGCACTGGCGCCCCTTTGTGTTGTGTTCATAGGCTGACATTTTTGTACCTCGCCTTGGACTGATCATGACAGGCGGACTCTTCGATTGGTCTCCTAAGGAAAAAGAAAAGACTTAGCGCCCACTGCAGGCTGCTAAATAAGTCATAAGGCGGATCACAGGAGACATGCGGAACATTTCAAAGTAATGGAATAAATCCTCTGGACTGAAGCCACCTTCCTTTGTAATGAGAATAAAAACTGGTGAGGCAGAAAGCACTTTACCACCAGTCAGGAGCCCAGAATTAGGGAAACAAATGGTGCATGCAATAAATCCTGGGAAAATCTCCAGGGGCCCGCCATGCCGCCTTGAATCAGACTCGTTTCACTCGCTCGAGCCCAGCGTGGCACAGCGCTCCCATAATTCATTTCCTGCACCTGCTACCCTTCTTTTCGAATTTGATTGGAAGCTGCTGGTCAATGGAGGCTCATCTCACAGGCAGCCACTTGGGGTGGCACCTTCTCTTGGCACTGGGACTCCATTAAGAAGCCTACATTGTCATTATGTGGGCACAGGAGTGTCATGGAGTAAGCCAAAGAGAGGCCTCACCAACGACATTGGTGACATTAACTGCTCTGTGAGAATCTTTAGTACACCCACCTCACGGCACTGGGGCATTGCCTTATAATGCCATCTGAGCCACTGAGATGGCTCAAAACAAATTAGAGGTGCCACCTGAGGTGAATGTTGCTCTGTTATACCCACAGAATGACAGTGGTATTTTGACTGGTACTTCCATAATGGCATCAATGGTCTCTGGGAAGGAGAGGTGTAACTGAGCAAGGGTTTAGTGGTCACACTGGAATTTTGACTTGAATTGCCATCACTGCATGTGAAGCACCTGGGTCAACGGAGTGACATGCAAGGGGCACAAATTGAAAGAGTCCATGACAGACACCCTGGCAGTCAGAAGCCCCAGTGGAGATATTGACTGGCTAAGACTGCATGGGGTACACACACCAAAATGGGAGCAGAGACCACCCAGGTAGACGTGTAGTAACTTCAAGCTGTGCTGTGACTAACGTTCATCTAGAATGGGCTGTAGGTGACACTACTTGTACCCGAAAACTGCTCTGTAGTTTCATGGGATGTAACAGAATAGTCAGATATGCCCGTGCAATGTTGGGCACCAGAGGAGAACCAACACTGGACAGGACCCTAATCCACTGCCAACTCAGTCACTCTCTGTCACCGTCCACAGGGACAATCCATTCCTGGCAAGTTTTCATTCCATCTGCAGTTGCCAGCTAATGTAATGTGTGCACCTTGGAACCCTTACCCCCAATTCAGCTAACTGGTGGCATCACATCAGGCATCAGATAGGAGCCCACACTGAAGGGGATGCCAGTCCATGTCCTGTGTGCTGGCACTAAGGCAAGAGTTACCAAGTAACCTAATAGGCACATCTTGGTAGACACCAGCCCACAATTGAGTAGACTCCCAATGTAGTAGAGAAGTGGGGCATCAGAAGCCAGTCCATCACTTGTGTGCCCGCACTGATGGGGAGTTGCTAATTAACCAAATGTGCACGTCTTGAGACCCCAGCCCTCAGACTGTAGAGAGGTGGGTCGTGTCGGGTGGCAGACAGGAACTCGTAGTGGAATAGGGTGTCAATCCATTACCAACATTGGTATGTCACTACAGAAATAAAATATATCACAGATACCAGAGCAGTCTGGTGGAGGACACTCGTCAGGAGTCACCAATTAACTGATGCGCACGTCTTAGTTTTCCAACCCTCAATTAAATAGACAGATAGAGTGGCAGACAGGAAGGCGGCCTAGAAGGGGCACCAATCCATTACCAAACTCAATGGCACTCCATCAGAGACGCCAGACCAGTCTGGAGGTGCCAGTTAACCAAATGTGCACGTGTTTAGGACCCTGAAACACAACATCACTTATCCCAAACTAACCTGGAATTGCCAATTACTCTATAAGGTCCACGTCTGGGGGATTCCAACCCTTAAATGAGTACAGAGATGGGGACATGTTGGGCAGCATGCAGGAGCCCACCCAAGACGGGAGCCGGACGCTCACAAACAGCCGACTAATTCATTCACTTCACGTGCGACCCTCACTTCACATCCCGATCCTAGCCTTATCGTTGAAGCCCCTCGTTTTGATGGAGTCCTCCGTCTCTTCCCGTCACTCACAGTCTGGCTGTTCAGAGGTGACAGCTCCATTGTGGCGACAGCACGGACGCTGGAGGTGAGATCGGCGTTCAGAACGCGTTAAGTGACTGAAGATCTGCCATTAATCTCTTTAGGTCTCCGATAAACCGCCGTGCTTAGAGGCGAAATCCCCGTGCGCCCCTCCTGCAGTAACATAATGCCGCCATAAGCATCTTAATGAGAGGATCCGCTCGTAATTAGGAACAACCGAGCCCGCTTTGTTTTCTTTTCTTTCATTTTATTTTCCACAGGCTTCTGGAAAGACGGATTGTTTAGAAGACGGTTAATCTGCAAGATAAAAGTCTGGTGACGTGAAGGGAAAGGCACAAAGCCCGGCGCTGCTCCTCTTTGTTCTTCCTCGGTCTAATGAGCTTAAACTTCCCCCAGAGTTGCGCTCTTGTGATAATCATCAGTTTTTTTATCCTAATTTAATTTATGAAGTTTATTTTCAGCCGTCTGCGTGAACATGGCAGTGAAAGACCAGGCTCTCGGTAATAAACCTGTTCACAAAGTTTCTGGGCATAAATGGAATCGGAGCTCAAGGGAATTGAGTCACAAAAGCTGAATGAGTGTTGCGCTCCCAGGAGCTGCAAAAAGGAACTTCAAGGCGAAAAAAAAAAAAAAAATTGTCATCTTATTGCCGACTTCTCGGAAAGTCCAACCGTGAACGGCGCCATCGTCTCTTTGTTTTGTTCTCGGTGAATGGCCTTTGAGATGAAGATGTCTTAATAACAATAGAGCACCTCACTCAAATGGCATCCAACATTTGAGTTTATCTGCCTGGAAAGTCCGTGCAACTTACACGGCTTTGAGCTGGAGCTTAGCCAGGCAGCACCAGACACAAGGCAGGAACCGGCATTGGGCGCTATGTCTGTTTGACTCAATTCAGTGTATCAGTGTAGGTTTGGACTGTCCAAGTAAACCAAATGGCGGCTGGGGTGATGATTAAAATACGACAAAGCAGGTGTAGAATAAGAAACTGAGCCGAAGAGCTGAGAGGCGAGACGTCCACGCGTACCCTGGAGCATCAGCACCGCTTAAAGCTTACAGACGCTGGTGACTGTTACGGGCTCCCATCCAGGGTCGGCTTCTGCCTTGTGTCCAATACTGCTGGCGGTGGGCACCGGCTCTCCTCGTGACGCTCCACTGGATAAGTGAGTTAGAAAACAGATAGGACAAACTGGATATGACAGAAGGATACGGCATGAAAGGCACTGTGGTTGACAGACAGCCGCTTTCCGACCGCAGGACGCTTTATCAGGAACTCGGGACATTTTAGAAACTCAAGAACGTTTGCAGCACTTCCACCGCAGGGACTCGGGCCATTTGTAGTGCCTGGAACTTTTTATTTTTTTTAACCCCTACTCCAGGATGTGTACTTTTCGTTCAACCAGGAACTATCACGGGTGGGGCTTGGGCAGTGAATTGTGCCGACTGACTGACCACAAGCACTGGTGCCATCTTATAAATCCGTATGGACTTTGGAGAGTCACTGGTGAAGATGGGGCAGCACACTCCACACCACATCACTCTTCATAGCCACCTCCCCGGTGTGCTGCGCTGTGCCGTCCACAGCATCAAAGCCATAAGTGAGGAGCTCGTTTTTTTGTTGCCGATTTCTTTATGTGCTCATTCATTTCTTCATTTACTTATTTCAGTGACACCACACACATCACAAAGTAGGCAGTGAAATGAAAACTGTCACTTTCACCCTTCAAAGCTGAGATGGTGGGCTCTAGCGAGTCCTAATCATCGACAAACACACTTGAGGTTTGTCTACAGTCTGCTCCTTAATCCCGTAAGCCCTACCTGATGGGACTTGAACCTGCACTCCTCTTTGTCACTATGGCACAGTGTGTGGCTCTGTTTCTTTTCTCCACACGTTCTGGTTCTGCCCTCATGTTTGGACTTTTGTATTGTGTTCCTTGTCTCCTTTTCTATCCATCGATATTCCACTATTGCCTCAAACGCTAATCCTTTTAGATCCAACCTCCCTGCATCTCACCTCTGACCAGCAGAGCCTTAATTGTTTAGGCACTTGTGCTGCTCAAGTTCTCCTTGAATCCTTCCCAGAGACTGTCACTAAGGATAACTGGGGAGGTTAATTTTACAGTTTATTACACATGGAGTTATCCCAGATTAACAAAGCATCCATGATAACTTCAAGTGCTGGCCTTTACATCCTGGCTAACTGCTGCTCATTGACGCTACTGTTGGTTCAGTGCTTCCCGACTCAAGGTATGGATTCTATTAGAAATACTAGCTACGGTTGTTTTATGTATTAAATTGGACACATCCACCTTAATAAAAAGACAATTTCTGTGTGTCCGTCCAGTTGCTATATTTCTGTTATCCAACAGATGGCGCATCACAAACATTAGCACTCCTTTCACAAATTTTGTACTAAATGTCATATTACAGAGACATAGCAACCAAAGGGACACACCGCACTGCACAAGTTAATACTGAATACACTCAACAGACAGTAACTGCCAGACAGACAGAAATCAACTTATCTGCTATCGTAAAGGGACAAGAGTCTGTGTGTCCATCCAATTTCTATGTCTCTGTCATCCAACAGATGGTGCATCAGAAACATTAGCACTGATTTTACGAATTCTGTACCAAATGTCATAGTACAGAGACATAGCAACCAGACAGACACACTGCACTGCAAATGTTAATGCAGAATATGACAGAGACTAACTACCAGACATACAGAAATCAGCTTATCCCCCTTACTAAAAAAGACACATTTCTGTGTGTCCGTCATCCAGTTGCTGTGTTTCTTTCATTCCAACAGATGGCGCATCAAAAACATTTGTAGTAATAAAAGGCATTACTAAAATGTTTGTGATGCACCATGTCTTGGAATGACACGTGAAATAGATTCTTACTTAGATTCCAATCTATGGTGCACTGCAAAACGTTAACGCATGAGGCCTACGTTGATTTCTTAGATATGAACTCATCTTGGCACAGCTAGTTCAATAATTGACCACAAAAAAAAATTATAGTTTGTCCACGTATCAGAAACCTTTACAAAGTTGAAAGAACCAACGTCAAATGCGGAAAACCCTTCACAGAGTCAAATGTTTGTCAAAGAGGAACCACACCACTCAGTAAAGTGCCATTTTAGAGCTGTTCTTCTTTAAAGAGTAGATGGGGATGCCCACTCAGTGCCCAGAGGGTAGAAGAAGATTGTGGTCAACATGTATGCAGCGCCCTTAGTTGAACCTTGAGGTTCAGTAGCTGTCAGTATCCTCCTTACCTAGGACCTTGACAAAGAACAGGCAGCCAAAGGCGGTGTCCCATAATCCCCCCCACCATTATTTGCTCTGCAACTCAGCTTGTCACTTTGAGGTTGACCTCTTGACCTGTAGACCCCAATGGCATGGCCTGTTGCACTGACTAGAGGCTCTGAAATGCTTTTTGGTTTCTGAAGTCTCCCGCATTTTAAAATGACCTGCCATGAAGTTCCATATATTTGCATATATTAAGCCAAACTAATGACCTTAGAACATTCCCGCAGTAGCCTCAAGAGTTCAACGTCCAAAGTCAGGCAGTCTGGGACCACAGCACTGCGTCATGCCAGGTAAGCCTGTGTGGTCCTGATGGCCTCCCTCCCAGTCCTGCTTTATGAGGGCCTGACAGCAATCATAGGTCTGTCACCACTCAGGAGAGAAGTACGCGTACATCCCCAGGTTTTGAGCACACTGATGGAGAGGCGCGAAGGAATTTAAGATGGGCTGGGATTACGCTTTTTTTCATAGGTTAAATGGACCATCTGCCCATCCAAACCAACAGGGGGCTGATCTCTAACCTGCTCTTCTTACAGCAGTACCCCCGTATAAAATCCTTTTTATATTTGTTTATCCAAGGCGACTTACAACATTTGAGAGATTCAACTAAATTTCTTTAGTTTTTCCAGGTGAAGTGACTTGCTTTGGGTCACATAGTGTGAGTAGCAGGATCTGAGCCTTCCTCACTATAGCACAGTGCCTGCCTTGCTGCCCTTCTGCCGCCCAGTGATGCCCAGGCTCAGCCTCTCATACTCTCAGCTTCGCCCTCCTGACTGTACACCTCTCCAGTCTCCTTAACGCCATCAGATAATTCGTGACACGCGCTGCCCTCGTCCTCAATTACCTGCCATTACTCACCGGTTGCTCTGACAGGAGCTCATAGTTTCGCTTGGCAAGGCACCGATCTGTGGCAGTGGACCACTTTATCTGCTGAGCAAGGTATTTGAGCCCACTTGACCTCCACATCAGCTTTCATTTCCTGCTCCAGTCTGACATCCCGTGATTCAGCCTGTTAGATCTGTCTGACACTGGCAGGTCGGACCCTCTTTGGGATGTGGTGGCCTGAAAATGAGTAGTGCTTTGGATTTGAGGAAAGTGTGTTATAAATATAGTTCTTCTTATCATTAACAACAGACATGGGGTATCATATGACTAAAACACTGTGAGCGCTAGGGGTGGGCTTGGCCAACCTAAAAACAGGGGTTTATGAAGCTCAGCTCTGCCTCATGACTTTTTTTTTTTTATTGCCAACTGAACCTGAAAATGGACCCCGTCTCTCCCTCCAAGTCTCTGCTGCTTTTCTGAATCACTCAGAGCTGCCCGTCAACTAGACATCCCGCTGCTCCTTTGACTCAAAATGAACTGGAGGTTCTCCTGTTGTCCAGTTCAGTTCCACTAATAAGGTGGTAGGGGTCTGTACTGGCTAGATGAAGAAATTGACAGGCTGTACTGTCATGATTGGCTTTGTTAACCCCGTTTCAAATTTTTGTTTATCCTGTTAGGGGTTTCTACGACATGGAAAAAAAATATATATATATATTTATATACGCGTACAGTGATTCATCCGGAAAGTATTCACAGCGCATCACTTTTTCCACATTTTGTTATGTTAAAGCCTTATTCCAAAATCGATTAAATTCATTTTTTTCCTCAGAATTCTACACACAACACCCCATGATGACAACGTGAAAAAAGTTTACTTGAGATTTTTGCAAATTTATTAAAAATAAAAAACTGAGAAATCCCATGTCCATAAGTATTCACAGCCTTTGCTCAATAATTTGTCGATGCACCTTTGGCAGCAATTCCAGCCTCAAGTCTTTTTGAATGTGATGCCACAAGCTTGGCACACCTATCCTTGGCCAGTTTCGCCCATTCCTCTTTGCAGCACCTCTCAAGCTCCATCAGGTTGAATGGGAAGCGTCGGTGCACAGCCATTTTAAGATCTCTCCACAGATGTTCAATCGGATTCAAGTCTGGGCCACTCAAGGACATTCACAGAGTTATCCTGAAGTCACTCCTTTGATATCTTGGCTGTGTGCTTAGGGTCGTTGTCCTGCTGAAAGATGAACCGTCGCCCCAGTCTGAGGTCAAGAGCGCTCTGGAGCAGGTTTTCATCCAGGATGTCTCCATACATTGCTGAAGTCGTCTTTCCCTTTATCCTGACTAGTCTCCCAATTCCTGTCTACCGCTGGAAAACATCCCCACAGCATGATGCGGCCACCACCATGCTTCACTGTAGGGATGGTATTGGCCTGGTGATGAGCGGTGCCTGGTTTCCTCCAAATTTGACGCCTGGCATTCACACCAAAGAGTTCAATCTTTGTCTCATCAGACCAGAGAATTTTGTTTTTCATGGTCTGAGAGTCCTTCAGGTGCCTTTTGGGAAACTCCAGGCGGGCTGCCATGTGCCTTTTACTAAGGAGTGGCTTCCGTCTGGCCACTCTACCATACAGGCCTGATTGGTGGATTGCTGCAGAGATGGTTGTCCTTCTGGAAGGTTCTCCTCTCTCCACAGAGGACCTCTGGAGCTCTGACAGAGTGACCATCGGGTTCTTGGTCACTTCCCTGACTAAGGCCCATCTCCCCCAATCGCTCAGTTTAGATGGCCGGCCAGCTCTAGGAAGAGTCCTGGTGGTTTCGAACTTCTTCCACTTACGGATGATGGAGGCCACTGTGCTCATTGGGACCTTCAAAGCAGCAGATATTTTTCTGTAACCTTCCCCAGATTTGTGCCTCGAGACAATCCTGTCTCGGAGGTCTACAGACAATTCCTTTTACTTCATGCTTGGTTTGTGCTCTGACATGAACTGTCAACTGTGGGACCTTCTATAGACAGGTGTGTGCCTTTCCAAATCAGGTCACATCAGCTGAATTGACCACAGGTGGACTCCAATTAAACATCTCAAGGATGATCAGAGGAAACAGGAGGCACCTGAGCTCAATTTGGAGCTTCATGGCAAAGGCTGTGAATGCTTATGTACATGTGCTTTTTTAATTTTTTTTATTTTTAATAAATTTGCAAAAACCTCAAGTAAACTTTTTTTCAAGTTTGGTGGGCTCACAAAATATTTCTGGGTATTTCCGGTAGCCCTCTTCTGAGCGGTTTCATTGTGCAGGCTATCAGAAAACTGAAATGCATATGGAATTCACAGACCTGTATGATAAGCCGGCTCTTACCGATAAAGACATTGTTTGTATGCTTGCAACCTGACCTTGGTCAATCTTTTCTGAAAGTCATTTGAAACAAATTCTGAGCTTTCCAAGTTTGCTTTGCCTGAAGGTTACAGCTGTGTTTGTACGGAGTGAACTTCAGGCCAGCTCCATGCTGTTTATGGGCAGAGCACTTTTTTATTACAGTTAATATCTTGTGAGCACACAATATCTTCCCATGTGCACAGAAAACTTTCTCATGCGTACACATAAAACATTGCATGAGCTCTCAAAAGTTTCCCATGCACATGCAAACAAAAAGATCCTGTGACCACTCAGGAGTTAAGAAATGAGAAATATCTTTCCTGGTCAAGTCCCTTCAGGGCCTCCATAGGTTTTAAACTACAATGCATTGCACTTCACTTCACTTCACTTTCTCGCTACCGCTCTGTTTGCACAACTACACATTTTCTGCATATTATCGCAGGACAATACACAACACAGGAAGTCCACCCCCTGCTGTTACCTAGCAACTGTCCCTTCCTGGTTCACAGGGCTGAGCGCTCACAAGCGTCAGGTGTCATGGAGGAACGTACTCAATGTCACCTTTGTCTCTGATGCTTCTTTAGGATTGCAATCACCACAACTGACGACGTCTCCCGGACGTCTTCCTACCCGCTGTTCTTTGTGTTAAGGCCCGGTGGTGTTCCCTTCATCATCCCCTTCAGGTTATCTTAACAGTGATTTGATGTCTCCATTTCACTATTTCTGTGGACCTGGGTTCTATTCTTAGGCTGCTCACTGTGTGTCTGGAGTTTTCACATTGTCCCCAGTGAGAAGTCACACAGGCCCAGAAGGACAAGCTGTTGCTTACTGACTCAGAGGCCCCGGGTTCAAGGACTTGAAGACACACACTCCCCATGTTCATTTTGTTCAGGTTTGTCTGTGGGTCAAGCGATAGATTGTCACTCCGTCCAGGGCTGGCTCAATTCCACTGCCACCGGCTCCCTAGAGTTGGATTAACCTTCTGTGGCACTCAGCATCCCAAGGCCGTTGATGGAAGCAGGGATTTGCCATTAGGAATAAAACAAACAGAGACAAGGATGAATGGAAAAAGGAAGCAGCTGGCAGAAAAAAAAATCAAATTTGTACCAAGTTTTCCTTTTTTTTTTTTATTAGAGTTTCTCAGCATTTTGCTTCAGCCATAAAACCATCCTTGGACGGCAAGCAGGTGGGAGACAAAGACCACTGACATAAATCTTGCTGCCCCGGTGGGGATGTATTCCCCAGCTCCTCCACTTTCCATCATCCTGACGTCTCCTTCTCACTTCTTCCCATCACGCGCATGGAAGCGACTGCTGCCCTCTGTGCTTGATTTTTTAGTTCTTAAATGCCTCCCTGCCCCTACTATTTACTGCTGTAACTGCCTTTCATTTGGGGACCAGCAGCCCTGCTAGCCTGTTTGACAGTGGGCGGTACGTCGTGTCGCTGTGCCCTGCCCAGGGTCACAGAGAGCAACACTGGACCCTTTCAGCCCACCAAAGTTGTTTGTGTGTTGCCAAAGTTGCCAGTTGTGGAGCGCCGAATCTCCTTAAACCACACAAAGACACGTAAGCCCCCCGGTTTGGGGCTCCTATTTGCAATTTCCAAGCACACTTGTATTATTAAAAGCTTTGCTGTATCAACTGGCTGGCGCTCAAAACAACTAAATGATTATAAATGAAGCCCCCAGAAAGCAATGCATCAGATTTGTCAGACGTTATCACTCGCTTGCAGGCTGGAAATTAATTCATGCCCTTAAAAATGAAACAATGATTTGGAATTTAATTTCGGGAATTTATCCTTGTCTTGTACTTTAAATATTTGACTTAAATATAATTTAATTGTATTTGTAACCCCTTGTGTGTCCAAATCAACTTCTGCTGTTCTGTAGGCCAGTATGGCGCAATTCATACTGTATATAGTGCCTTACAGCAAAGCGGGATCAGTCCTGAGGGCAGAATGGGCGGAGTTTGTCCTCACCCAGTGGGTTTAGATGGACACGAGAGCTGGAATGACGTCACATTGTTCTGCTGGCTGAGACACCAATGACACACAAAGCATGAAAGCGGGGTCAGCAGAGGAGTGGGCGGGGCTCATCCTTAAATGCGAGTCCATCCAGTCCTGTGTCTGACGATTCTGCACTACTTTGACTCATTTATACGCTTTCTTTTGCATAATTGTTATGTGTACTGTCATGTATCTGTTTGAATCTATCTGTAGTTTGTGTTTTGTTAATTTTTTTTATTTTTCAGGTCTATATGTTATTTTTGTTGATTTTATATATGATTCTGTAATTATGTATTGTCTCTTTGTTATAAATTCAGGAGTTCCCAAGTGTGAATGTCCCAATAACTTCTCAAAATGCCCCCTAGTGGGGGAATGACCCCAGCTAGTCACATAAAGGGCAATGAAGAATCTGTATAAATAAAAAGGTTACGTAACAAAATACGCTCCAAGGTGCACAAAAGACACAGAAGGCAATGCCTTCAAGATAGGCAATTAAAATATAATACAAATACAATACAATACAAATCTAAAACAGTAGTCGAAAAACAGAGCACAGAGGTCAAAGAATCCGAAAATTCACAAACAGCATAATAACAATAATAACTAGTGAAACTCACCACACCACAAACCCGTTCACAATGAACCGCAAGGGACTGCAGGTTATCTACAGCTTTTAGGACAGAGGGCAGACCCTTGATGGCGATAGGCATGTGGCCCACGTCCTGGGGGACCACCCACAAAACAAAAAAGAACTACATAATGAACAATGTGAACATACTGCCAGAAGGGATTCTATTCCATTGGGCCCTTGAGTAAGGCCCCTATCCTGCGATTGCTCCAGAGGCACTGTACAATAGCTGACCCTGCACTCTGACCACACGGGGTATGCAATACCTACAATCGATGTACCTGTACAATGACAACAAAGTTGAATCATCATCATCACAAACAATGGGCCCAACAGACATAAAAGAGACATTTGTGCCTCTTGGGGGGTCCTAGCTGAAATAGAACTCTCTTTAAGTTTATTTAAGTTCTTTGTGGGTGGAGGCCCAGGAAGAAGGGGGTCTCCGCTTCTGAGCCCCTTCTTCTGGATGTTTAAATTGGCTGAGAAGGCTTAGCAGTTGGGAATCATTCATTTATGTTGTCTATGTTGGGTTTTCTAGTTTTCTTGATGTATTGTGCTCCTTTTTAAGGATTCTGATTTTTGAATTGCCTTGTACGCAACTCCATTGTGGCTCTTTTTGCTTTTCTTTATATTTTTATATTTTTTTTAATAAATCTTTGACTTATAAAATACTCTTTGTTCTCCCTTTTAAACAATCCAGAGTTTTGTAGTTATCCCACCTCTAGTAATTTTTTTGTTATATTTTTGGAATATTTATAGTGGGAGCTGGCCTATAATATCACCAAAAGATAAAGGCCCCACAAGAGGACAAACAATGAATCTTTATAAATGAAAGATTTATTATTCAAAATAAAAGAATACAAAGAAAGGCTGAAGAGAGCAAAAAAAATGCATATGGGAGTTGCCTAAAATGACAGTCCACAGCAAAAAGTCCCAATATGACAACCAACCAAAAAAATCAGAATCTTTAAGACAAAGCAAGACAAAATCAAAAATCTAGAAAATCCAACACGAAAAACACAATACTCACTGAAACACCAGTAAATGAATCATCTCAGAATCCTGAAACATCTCAGCTGACTTATACAGCCTGGGGGACGAGTCGGGAGGGGTGATGTCAGGGTGGCAGGTAAGGACATTTAAAGGGACAGAATTACAACAGAAAAAGCAACAGAAATAAACACATGTAAATATTAACTCCAAATTAACAAAAACAACAATGAAAACATCAATATTCACTGATTTATAACCACAACTTCAACATTAGGAAGTTTTTCTTTACACAAAGAACCATAGACACTTGGAATAAGCAAACAAGTAGTGTGGTGGACTTTAGGGACTTTCAAAACTTGACTTGATGTTTTTATGGAAGAAATAAGTGGATAGGACTGGCGAGAGTGTTCTAATGTTCTAATCTGTTCATGGGATCTCACAAAAAATGGCAGCATTCGACACAACTTTTGAAGGCTGTTGCCTAGCAACCAGCTGTCATGTTTGTGCACAATATGGCGTCGTCCACAACAAAAATAACCATAATTACAATAAATTCAAAACAATAATTATGTTTTGCTGTGCCAAAACACTACTTCATAACAACAATAATTAAATATTGGAAGTCTTCATAACCTAAAATGTGGGAAACAGTCCAGGAAACCAATGAGAAAAATTTCCAAAGTGTGGAAAAAATGTGATGATCTCAGATCTGGATTTCACAACAGTGGGGTGTGACGGAAAAAAAGCAAAAGTGATGGAATGTGCAGAGATCTAGGGGGCGGAGTGAGCACAGTGGGAGGGAACTGGCCTGCCATGGAGGTGGAGTCTATAGTGGGTGGGTGGAGTCTTTGTTTAGTTTAGAAATCAGATACTGGAGCAGAGTGCTGAGCCAAATTGGGGGTGTCCGCTGATCTTCCTAAGCCTGTGGGTCAGTCTGAAGGGGTCCTGTTCACAGACCTGCCATGTCAAGTGTTTCTGTTGTGTGTCTTTTGGCGCTTTTCCACTGCATAGTACGGCACGACACGGTTCAGTTCAGCTCACTTTTGGGGCGTTTTCCACTGGTAACAGTACCTGGTCCTTTTTTTAGTACCACCTCAGCCGAGGTTCCAAGCGCGCCGGACCGTTACCAAAAGCGTGACGTGTAAACTCTGCTGGTCACTGATTGGCCGGAGAAAATCGTCATTACTGCGTCACTGGCTATTCTTTTCTTTAAAGGTACACACACGCGGAAGTTTGTGTCGCGTCTCTCCATCGCTGGACGCAGTTTGTTGTATAAGTGGATGAATGTTTCTTCAGACATTCGAAAGTTCTCCAGCCACTGAGTGTTTGTAAAACCGGGAACAATCACATCCCACCACTCTGAAGCACGGTTAAATGTCCAAACAGATGGTCTGTTGCGGCGACTTTTTTGCAAAATGTGGAAGATCTGTAATATACAGAATCAGCATTTTAATGTTACACTGGCAGTTAAGTTCATATTATGCTTTGCAACAGTGATAAAAGTTAGCTAGTGATGTGCTTTTTTTTTAGATGCTTACCCTTGAGCGTTGTCGTTGTCTGCGTGTTGTTGTAAAAGTTCCACGGTGTCACGGCAGTAGAGGCGGCGCAACTATAACGACACGTGAATAATCCCGCCCACTCTAAAGCAGTACTAAACTGCAGTCGAAAGCAAAACCGAGCCGAACTGAGCCGAACCAAGGTGAGCTGTACTGAACCGTGCGGTGCCGTACTATGCAGTGGAAAAGCGCCTTTTTATTATATTGTGTTACTGTCGACGGTTCTGAAAGTACAGAGTACACCTGACAAGAACCCTGCCTTGAAGCAATTAGGTGGAAGGCAACAGAACATTTAAGGGAAGCCCAAAAAGTTTCAGATAGGGTGATTTCCCATTTGGGTGCCAGCCTGGCTGGAATCCTCCGTTTCCTTTCTTGCTCTTTTATTTTTCCTCCATTTCATTATCTGCTCCCCCGCCGTCAGCCTGAGCCTCCTCACACACTCCTGTGGTCAGGGAGTCACCACAACACAATAAGTGCAATAGCACATTCCAGGCCAGCCCTGCCAGCACCTTCCCAGTGCGCCCATGTGGCCACCTCTCCCCCCACACTGCCCCTGGTCAATAATGGACAGGATGTGAGATTTGTTTTTCTTAACTCTATTTGTTTGCCTCTGAAGCTAAGATGGATGGCCGCCTTTTCTTCATTTCTGGATTTTTGCAGGACTGTTAGATCAGCCTACAGTCATGTTGTGTGTCAGCGAGCTGACGGTGGGGCACTACAGACAAGCAGCACAAACTGGGGGCAGCTTAGCTTTTGCTGACAGTCCTGGTTGTTCAGAGTGCAAAACTGACCATTCAGCTCACCCAGGACAAGAATTGGCTGGCTTGTCTTTCAAGGGACTCATCTGCAGGAGCTAAATGAGCTCCCGAATGACTGAGCCCACTGTTGGGGGTGTCTGACTAGATGAAATGGCACCGCCATCCACGACGATCACTTAGGAACCTTTTTTTTGCCTCATTATGCCACATGAAGAATCTGCCGTCTGCAGAGAAATCCATCTAATGCGCCAGCCTGGCACTGTGGCAGCCGGTCAGCAGGTGGCACCTTGCTGCATCCTGAGGGTGACGTGAGTTGGTGTTAGAAACATGTCGGGCGCCAACGTGAGGATGAGGAGAAAAAATATCAGTGTAGCATATTGAAGAACTCGAGCTTCAGTCAAAAATTCGGAAATTTCCATTGAGACGCAAGAAAATGAAATGGCTGGAATACAACCCTCTCATGGTGCTGGTCAGTCCCTCCTTACATGGGCACCTTAGACTGACAGAGCTCTCTGGCCCCCTGACACAAACACCCTCAAGATCCATTTGCCGTCACACTTCTGGTGTAGAACTGAATTATGTTAATGCCCTTCCAAAATATTTACATGATCAATTTCTTATTGTGTGTTAGTGGAGTGGCTTTGAATTTGAAACAAACTGATCACATGGTGTGCGACCAGAGAGGTCACATTTTACGTCTGTTCTCATGTGCCTCTGACTTGGTATGCCAATATGTCACTGTCATTGTCTGTCCTCATATGGCTCTCATTTTGATGGTCGTTAGGTCACAGTCTATGATTGTCTGTCCTTTATATACACCTCTGATTTAGAATGTGAAGGAGGCAGAGCGCCTGTCAGTCTGCCCATTTCCATCCAAATGGCTGCCTGAATATGCTTTTAATTTCTTAAACTCAAAGGCGCTATACACATAAATTATTATATTATGTCTTTCAGTCCATCTATGCTTTTCATTTCACGTGTTTCCCAACACCAGGGCCCTGTCTGCTTCTCTGTCTGCCCTTCTGTCTCTCTGCACATGCCTGTCATTTGGTATGATGATAAATCAGAGTCAGTCTGTCTGTCTATCTGTTTATGTCTGTCGGTCTGCCACTTTGTCCATCTGTCTGTTAATTTAGGTTTATTATTTACATTATTTGACATATCAGAGTCCCTGTCTGCCTATCTGTCTGTTGAGAAATCAGAAGTTCAGTCTGTCTGTGCCTTCCATTTTGTATGTCAAGAATTCACAGTCAATGTCTGCCTGCTGCTCTCTGTCTGTCAGGTTAGGTTTGTCATTTACATTATCGGAAACGTCAGAGTACCCAACTACTTCACTGTCTGCCTGTCCTCTTTTGTTTTTCATTTGTGTTTTGATAAATCAAGGTCCATGTCTGTCCATCTGTGCCTTCCACTTTGTATGACAACAACTCACAGCCCCTGTCTGTCCGTGTGTCTGCCCTACAGGTTGAATTGTCATTTACATTATTTAATATGTCACAGTCACTAAATGCATCTCTGTCTGTCCTTCTATACCTTTGATTCTCTATACCAACAAGCCTCAGTCCCTGTGTGCCCGTCTGTTTGCATATGCCTGTGATTTAATATGTTCATAAATCAGAGTCTCTGTCTGTCTGCCACTCCCTGTCTGTCAGTTTAGCTTTATTATTTACAGTATTTGATACGTTACAGTCACTAACTGCGTGTCTGACTGCCATTCTGTGCCTCTGATTTTGTATGCCAACAACTCCCAGCCCGTCTGTCTGCCTGCTGTGTTCTGTCTGTCTGTCACTACCCATCTGCCTGCCCAGTCATCTGATTTAGTATGCCGATAGCACAGAGTTCCCGTCTTTCTGTCCTTTTTCACTTTTCATTGTCAGAACAGCCTTAGGATGAGAGGCACCATACTGGCACTACAGAATACACTGGCTGGACTTGTGCTAATGAAGCATGTGAAATACGGAGATGCAGGAGACAGCAGGACGTACTGCAATAAGGTGCCTTGGAGCAGACACGGGCTGCACTGTGGTCACTTTGTTGCACTGTCCGGCTTTGAGCAGGTCACTGATTGGTCAATGTGCTGCTAAAGTGGCCAGTCAGGTTAGACTACCGATTTAAACGCCACAGCGTCACGGCACTCAGCGCCAAAGATAATGAAATGAAAAAAAGGGAAAAAGGAGGATAGCAGCAACTCTAAAAAAGACATGAGAGAGCGAACAAGAAGTCTTAACTACGAAATGAAAAAAAAAAAGACATAAATAAAAATCTGATAATATGAAACGCTGAATATGACATTTCTTACATTAAAATGTGAAATATGACTAAGAAGTTACACGTAATCACTTGGATAAGAAGCTCAAAAGTCTTAGCAACAATAAAGTGACAGAAAAGACGGCGGCTCATCTGTTCATCTTGTGCCACATCAGTCAGTTCTGGTTGGGGTCCGCCGGTCTCTGGCAGTCAAGTAATGTCACTGATTAACAAAAGAAGCACTTTAAAAAAGAAAATGAAATTTTAGGAGGAAAGCCATGCAAACACTGAGAAAACACGCACTTTAATAGAGACTCTCAACTATGAAAGAAGAAATTAATCAACCAATTAAGAAATCAATGAATTAATTCAGCAAACGTGAACATCGCCCAATAAGAGGCTGTGAGTATAAAAAAAAAAAAAGGATGGAATCCATCCATTACTCATCCTAACCCGTTAATTCAGGGCAGCACCATCCCAGCAATGACAGGGCAGGAATACCAACTGGACAGGGTGCCACTCCATAGCATGGCAGACACAAGGTGTTTGAGATGCCAGCATGGGCAGTGCAGGAAGCAGTGTAATGGGTTGAATCCCACGTGTGGCCCAGGGAGTTGTTGCCACGGGGAGGGGGGCAGTAGCATGGTGGTGTAGTATGGGTGGGCATGAGGAAAGGGCTGGCACAGGTTGGTACAGGAAGAGTTTAGTCACCATGAGACAGCAAGGAGTAGAGATAAGTTGCAGAGCTGCGCAATCCATTAGGCAACATGTGGCCACTTAAGACACCTTCATCTGAGGGGTGCCATTTATAAAAGGTAAGGGTGACGCGCTGCGGACACTGAGGGACTGCACGCTATGGACAATGAGAAGCGACATCCATCCACCCTGCCTAAGGCTTCAACTGGCACTTGTGAAATGAGAGGCATCATGAGAAGGTAATGTCAGGTGGTCTAGGCTCCTGGGAAAAACACCTCCTATGTTCTCCCTGTACATGTGGACCACAGTCCAAAGGCACACAGGTGGGGTGGATTGATGAAGCTAAATTGGCCCGCGGGTGTGCTTTTGCATACTTGACATGCAACGGACTGGCACTATCCCAAGGGTTGTTCCTGCTTTGCACCCAATGCTAGCTGGCTCAGGGTCCAGCTGGGAGGAAACCCAAATGGACAAGGGGAGAGCTTGCAAACTCAGCTCAGGGTAGGCGGGTTTGAAAATGGGTGGATGAATGGATGGCTGCCCGTGTCTGTCCCACTTGTTTTTTTGTCGTTTCATGTTCAATGGTGACAAACTTCGCCGAGGCGGAAAGAATCGTCACCTCTCCCTCTGCTCCGCAATCAGCGGTAATCGAAGTAATGAAATGAGCGGAGCCCTCGCCAGTGATAAGGCGCTTTCTCTCCATTGTGCGCCGCCAAGTCCGAAGTGTCGGAGCAGACAATGGCGCTCGCGCAGGAGCGCATTACGCGGAAATCATCCCTCCGCAGAGCTTTATGAGAGCGCCGCGCGGCAATAATGGAAATGAAGTGCACGACCTCCGGTGCCCGCATTACAACGCGAACAGCAGCTGCCTTTCACGAGGCTCGAGCAGAAAGAGGCTTCTTGTGTCGCCGCTAATTGAATGTTCTGCGAGCCGAAGATAAGAGTCGGGAATCCGGATGACGTGCGCCGGCAGGGCTGCCTTATCGGCGCTTTTCATTAGCGAGGAGGTGAGCGGCAAGAACGAGCAAAGGATAGCGCGGTGTGGGCGGAGGCGGAGGCGGAGAGGGGGTACCTGACTGGAGCGACACGTCCGGCCAAAACGTCAGGAGGACTCGAATGGTCTCCACCCGGCTGCTATGACTTTTAGCTCTTCCTTTGCTTCTTTTTACGTAGCGCCTATCCCACCGAGCACCAACGGAGGGCACTTGACGACTCGTAAACTCGTTCTTGTTGTAAAGCGCCTAGCAATTCGGTCATTTTACAAAGTAATCTTTATTTTAATATAGCGCCTGTCACAGTTAGCACCGGTGGATGGCACTTCACAAACTGGGCCCTCTTTACTTACATATAGCGCCTATCATGTCAAGCAGCACTGCAGGGTACTTTACAGCTGGAAGAGTCCATATGTGAATATACAGTAGCGCATATCACTGCGTTATATTAATATTGGAATTGGCAAGGGCTTAATATACAGCATCAGAGTGAACACAGGAGTGAAGGGCACTACTAAACACACTGTTGATCGTTTACGTTAATATACTGTCTGTCATGGTGTTATATTAGAATAGCATTGGAGGACAACTGAATGTCTTCATTTTCATACAGCAGCTATCCTGGCAAGCAGTACTATAGAGAATTTTATAAAGTAAATTATCTGTATGTTAATATAGTGACTATCACAGAGCTACAGTAAGATAGCATTGGAGGGCACTTCACAAACCAAACATTCTTTCCTTTCGTAAAGTGCTATGATGCCAGTCAGCACTGCCGGGCATTTTATAAAACTTGGAGATGTGTAGGAGGCAAACCTTTGATATTCACACAGATGGTGTGTGTGCAGTGATTTGAACCCTGACTCCTGCTACTGTGCCACACCAGTTTAGAGACATCGGTGTGATCAAATGAATGCCTGGACAGCCCAGTCTTTTACCCTTCTCCCCGTCCCACCGTTCTCTTCTCTTCCCCCTCACTCCCTTTCACATTCTCAGCTACTCCGACTTGTAGCCCCTCGAGATACACAAAGACAAAGTCGTTATGGGCTCTGAATTCAGAGCACAGCTAATTATCCCCAATGTTCCTGCAAACCTCGGTGGCTCCTGCAAGAACTTCTCTAATTGGCCTTTTCTACACGGATACTCGGGAGCTTTGGATTTTAAGGCTTAATTATCATCCACCATCACTGCGGTGTTTCATCCCCACTTCCATGGAGCAACTGGAGCCTAGATGTTCTGACAGTTGAGCATGCTTGGGCCATCATTTCATTTTCTGGGTCTCCAGTGTCCTGTTGTCACATTTCTTTCTTGTCGGCATTTCTGTGGTTTGGACTCCGGGAGGTATGGCTGGAGAGGCTTTCTAATAAAAGATTCAAAAGGCCTCTAAATATCACCCAAAACCCAGACCAGGATCTTACTGGTGTGCCTGGAAACAGGCCGGACCCCACAAAATGGAGATCAAGCTAAAACAAAACTGAAAAAATATCTGAAAACCTTCAATGATCCAAAAATTCTGTTCAAGGGAGAAGATTACCATAAACCTCTGGATTGAAATAACAAAGACTTTATAAATAAATTATTTATTTAAATGAGAAGGGAAAACAGGCAAAAAGAAGACTAACAAGTCCAAATCCACAATCCAGCATCCAGTAACCAAAGACAGAACAAAAAAAACAACAATCCACAAAATCTAAGAAAATTGTTTATGATAATGTCTCAAGCATCATGCCATACCCATTTGGAACCTCGATGCCCTTCACTGTCCAGGGTGATGTTCACCACAGACCCACACTGTTGCCACTGCTATTCATCTTTTGCATAGACACAGCCAAGGTAGACATACAGACATCGGTACCATGGATGCCACCGATGACATCCTGCTCATGAAGATAGACCAGGAAGCTCAATCAATGGAAAATGTAATTGGAGGAGAACAGGCTTCAACTCAACATCAAAAAGAGAGTGTCTTCTGGAGTGCGCACTGCAGACGGACAGAACTATCAGCATCCAAAAATAAGAACTGAACAAAGTCAGAGCTCAAGTATTTCAGCTCCCTGGTCTGCTCTGATGCCAACTCTATGCTCAAGGCGAGGGCATGGGCCAACACTACATGGATGAAATGGCACAAACTGACCAGAGTCCTCCGAGACCGAAAACTGCCAACATAATTCAAAATGTATAAAATGGTTGTCTGCCCAGTCGCTTTGTATGGCATAGAATGCTGGCCAACGGCTAGGAAACATGAATGAATGATACACGCAGTGGAAATGCGGATGGCTTTGCTTGGTCCGACTCGGCTTGACTGTGCCATGAACAAAGATGTGAGGAAGATCAAGGGAGCAGTGTTGAACAAGGTCAAAATGTGAAGTGGAAAATGAAGTGCTAAAAAGAGAACCCTGTGACAAAACGAGACAGACTCTAGGAAGAAGGAGAAGAACGGAACACAATCCACAACAATCAATGAACCTCCTCAACCTCAGTATGAAACCAGATGATGGTCCCTCAAGTGGCACAGTGGTGATCTGCCTCTTGGGATTCCACCAACCTGAATCAAGGAATGAATGTTACACATACACTTAAACTAGGGAATAAACTCTTGCTGTAACATTGCACATATGTCAAGCTGATCCCCAGCATAACAGTTAAGATCCCACTGCTACCACCAACAGAAAAGCCAAGGTGGTTTATTATGCAAAGCATTTTAAGCTACTTTCATGTTGGAATATATGCTTTAGAAATAAATATTGTTGTTGTTAGAAGACTGCAGATGGAACAAAACGGCCCAGCCGGTCATTTCAAAGGGGCATTGTTTCACTTTTATTATCAGGATGGACATGCAAACCCAGAAGGCGTCCAGACAGCTCACACTTCTCCAGGAGAGCTCTGCTGCAGTGTTTTCAGGGCCTTCTGCATGGAGGCGACGTTAAGCAGCTCTCATTATTTTTTGGATTGAAAAGCAGCAGATCAATCCTGAGACCCCCGCTGGTGGAGCCGGGTAACGCAGCTGCTTTGCGTTTCTGAAATGTCATTTAAAAAGTTTGTCTTTTAATGAGCCAAAACTCCGTCTCAAGTTGCCTTTCATCACAGACGGCACTTTGCTGCAGGCAAAACAGAACAGGTGTTCCTGGAGTGGCTTTCCAACAAATTGCTCGATAAAAGATTCAAAGGATAAAATGACAGGAAAAAAAAAAAAAATCAGACAAACTGGGAGCCCAGTACATGCACATTCAAAGAGCCACCGCCAGTGACCCAGAAGGCCCATATCTGGAGACCACGACTGTCATCTGTCAGGAACCCAGATGGTTAAATGTGACAGACCTCGAGATGGTGGGGACCCTCTGAAAGACCCCACAGCCGCTATCACAGAGGACCACAATATCCAATGATAAGAAGACCCTGTGAAGTAACCATAACATTTTGTCCCTTAAATAACTATGAATTAAAAGAAGAGGAACTATGACCAAAAAAGGAGGTCAGAGAAAATGATAGTGATGACCTGCGGCTCCGATTTCCATTTCTCAGACAGTGCACTCCTGTTGATAAGCAAATCTTAGGGGCCTGTAGTCCAGAGACCCTTCAACCTGTGGTGCAGATTTCCATCCCTCATTGAACTCAAGAACCACTGCTGGGACTCATGAGCTGTTGTCCCAGAGGCACCCTGGGGTTCCACATTCAGCAATTCCAGAGCCCTGATACAAAATCTCCAACTGACCTAGCTATGTCCCTGACACCAGCTTACCTAACCAACATGTTCTTTGGGGTCCCCAGAAAATGACCCAAATGGACAAGGAGTGGACATCCAAACTCAGCATCCGCAATCAGGCCAGGATTTGAACTGAAGTCTATAGAGCTGTATAAAAAAATCAGTGCCCCACCCGTCACCCCACTGGCAGTGTACCAATTGTGTGCCAGCAGCTTTCTCATCATTTTCATGCCAGCCCAGGCCCCTCAAGCATGCTGACTTTTATTGTAGTGGAACAGAAAACGATTAACTGGAATTTACAATTTAGGATTGTATTGAGTAGATAATAAGTGCAAAATACACACGTCCACGTTTATAAAATGAGAAAAGGAGATAATTGGATTGGAGCATGGAGAGAAGAGCAGATAAGAAAAAACACAATTGGAAAAATAAAGACAATGGCCGACAGGAAGAAGAAGAATAGACAGAGACTTCCAGGAGTCGGGCGAACGGTGCCAGAGAGAAGCAACAAAGGCAATCGGCAGCTATTCTGTGGGAGGAATGGCAACAAAGATAGCTTCAAATGAAGAAAAGAGGCACACACGAGGCGGCCTGACAAGCTTGCTGCCACTTAGAAGGGTGGGTGCGGATTACGGGTGAAACTCGGGGGCAGCATGCTGGGTCAGGGAGACAGTAAAATGGTGATCACGGTAGGCTGGGTATTGTTAGTTATGACAGGGAGAACAGGATGAAGTGTAGCTGAAATAATGGGCCAGGGGTTGCAACCAGAAGGGTGAAATCTCTCTAATACGTCCAAAACACATCAAGAAAACAGAGTGAAAAAAAGACACATGACAAAACCTCTGAAAGTCTGCAATCTTGGACAACTAGGAGGTGCACAGGGCTGACATTTATACCATTGTGTTGGAGACGCAATGCGGTGTGTACTTCTGGTTGATCTTCCAGAGTGCCACCTAGAATAAGTGTGACAGCACTATAAGCGGCAACCTACGTTGCCTAATGGACTGACTGGCTCTGAATGCTGGACTTGAATTTTAATGTGTGGAAGAGATGAGACTGCGCCCAATGTAGCAACAAATGGGGGGCATTTTATAGTCCTGGGGGTATTTCAGCATAGGGTTTATAAAGGATGATAATATCATATTCACCCGATTTACCTTACCAATAGCTGTGTTACCTATTGAAGATGAGTAATAGTACAAATTTTAAAATATTTGTTATCACTTGCCCTACTATACCCTCAGCATTCCTCCAATGCCTTTCCTTAGTGCCCTTGTGTGTCTCAACCTGACTTTCCTGGTGATTTTACTCTTAATTGTCTTCCCATTTAGCCTGAGTCTCAGACTCTGTCTTATTGAGGCGCCTTGCTCGCTTTCTATCTGTTTTTTGACTGCCACCAATAGGTAGATGTCTTCATAGTGGGTAATGGGAACCCACCATTTGTATTCTTGTAAATACTTCCCGTGTTTAAAGATGACTCTCAGGATTCCCCCTACTCCTCTCCTTGGTGTCTTCATGTGTCTCAACCTCCTTTACCCGATGCTTCCACTCTCAATTGCCTTTCATTAAGCAACCACAGCGAAACAGACCAATCACACCAAATCCAAACTTACCAATTGGATTGCTCAGAGTGACCAGACATAACACACAGCTGCTTTTGTATTTGTTACTGAAGTATTTGTTCTTGTAACATCTCTAGGTTTGAGTATTATATTTTGTAACAGATTTATAGGCACACAGGTCTGCTGACTGTGCTAATCAACAGGTAACATGTCTCCACTTTTCAGCACCACAACTAGCGAGTAGGATTACATGACTTTGTAAACTTCTGTCATCCTTACCTTAGGTATGAAAACTGATAGATAAATAGATAGATAGATAGATAGATAGATATAGTATAGTAGGCAGGATTAGATAGATAGATAGAATTTAGTATAGTAGGCAGGATTACATAGATAGATAGATAGATAGATAGATAGAACCCACAGTATGATAGATTCACAGAGTACAGTAAATGTCTTACTTGCATGTGCTAATCAACATACAACACATCTCCACTCTCTGGCCCCACAACTAGTGATACATACGTAAGGTGCTATGTAAGAGACATGAAAGGTGCTATATAATAAATCTATGTCTAATACACACCCAAATTCTACCAACCCAGCTGTGCCTATGCTCCAAATACAGAACAGTTAATTCCATCCTCATATCTACTGTATTTTTACCCCCCCCCCGAGTTTCTGGCAGATGCTGGCCACCCTCAAAGAGGTCCTGCCATATCCAACTCACGTTTGCCATCTGTTCATTGGTGTCCACTCCGTGCCCAGGTATGCAGAACATGGTGGCTTTGAAAGTCATGCCGCTCACTGGTGTCACACAGATGGCGCACCATCTTTTTTCGGTCCTTGGCGGTTCCCTAATTCAGCCAGCCAGCATGTCTTTGACAGAAATAGGGTAAGGAGCGAGAAGCACGACATGCCAACAAGGCTCAGTGTTCCACTGGGTAATGCGAACACATCCGTTTGTTTCTAAATCGAGGCTTTAAGAAGGCCTGAATCAGCGCGCCGCTCGCTCAGGTTATTAATGAACTGCTTACTGAACAGAAAAGCTTGCTGGTCGACACACAGGTGCTCAGGATTAGAGCAGGGAGAGCCGTCACGGACCCCATGGCCATTGGCAAACTGTGGGGGAGGTTGTTGCAGCAGGCAGATGATGGAGAAGGAGCAATAAAAAAAAACGGATAAAGCAAAACATTTAGGTCCTGCAGGGGGCAGCCAAACAAGGATGGGACAGGCAGATGTTCCTCTCATTGCTGCACCTCATTTCACCCTGAATTTGATCAGGGTGCTGCCCAGTGTGTCCAGCTTCATGTAACCAGCCACACAACGCTTTGGAGACTCTCATACATTTGGATCTCTTATCAGATGTTGCATCTTTTCACTGGTTAAAGTGGGTGCCACTCAGAGCTCTCAGAAGTCTTATGACACCACCTTTCTTACACAACTAACAGATTAGATGCAGGGCTGAGCTAACAAGACATCTTTCATAACAAACAGACTCCATCATCTGATGTTCTCTTCTGTTTGCATCCATGCTGGCCTAATGAATTTTAGTCACTTTGATGGGCAAGTATCAGAAGTATTGTGGGGGATGACGAGAGGCTTAGAGGCAGCAAACAAGAGATTGCGAGAAGCAAAATATTTGAATCTAGCCAATCCACGGCGTAGCATACGCAGCATAATTATTTATTGATATGTGAACACTTCCTGAAAGACAAAGTTGTCCAAATGGGGTGGGTTTGAGGATACAACTGTCAGTGAATGAAAAGATGGAACTCTGGAGAGAGCAACATACAATTGTCCGTGACTGAAAACAGGTTTTGGCAGATACAGGCATATCGTTTTGAAAGTTTTGATATCACACTACTCTACTGCAATGGCTTTTTTATGGGTACACGCTACACTACAGAAGCTTACTGCCACCAATTTGCTTTCTTTTTTTTATTTAGGTTATTTTTGCAAAAGTATTACATTGTTTAGGTCCTGGTACTTCATTTAAATACAACACAATTATGGGAATAGAAATTAGGTAAGTGAATTGAAATTATGTGCTACAGCAGGCGGCGACCAGACGATTGAATTTCTCTTTACGTTGGCGCAGCTGCCTGTCAACTACGCTCGGTTTCCGCCGCAGCTCAAGTACCGATGCGCGAGTTTAAAGGCTTGTGAGGGTCGGGAAGGCACGCGACTGGAGTAGCAACCTCTGGATCAGTAAGTGTCTTTTGACACGGGGGCCACAGCTCATTGCTCGAGACAGAACCCGAATCCGACCCCGTCCACTCTCTGGCCGTCAAAGCAACTACACCGCTCATGACATTCGAAAGAGCCCAGAAAATAATAAGCAACCTATAATGTATAGGCCTCTGCCTCATTTGTGTTACAGTGCTGTGTTTTCCTAGCGGAGGTTTAAATGCCTAACATTTCATAAATGATATCAGTGTCAGAATATCGCGCGATATTTGGTCATCCTCACCTTTCCAATGCAGACACTTTCAAGTTCCGTAGTCTCCGTTGAGCTCCCCTCGCTTCTTCGGTCCGATTGTTCGGATTGAACCGGGTGGGCACTCGAGTCTTTTTGATAAAGTATAGCATAATATGACAGTAGTGTATATGAGGGCATACGGATCAGAGTTGGCGGGCGGGGCCCTGTTGTGCGTATCCCATAGCTGAGAGCTGTTCTGCCAAGAACTTAAGAACTTAAGGCGGGCGGGGCTCTCTGTCTTACTTGCGCTCACTGTCTTGTGTGCCCTTAGTGAATTATATATATAGATAAGAATATAAGAAATTTGACAAACATGCAGAGGCCATCCAGTCCATCTGCTGCTTCTTTGTTTAGCTAATAGCTAAGCTGTCCTCATATCTCATTCAGATCCATCTTAACGGTTGTCAGGTTTCTGCCATGTCTTGGTAGTTTGTTCCTGATTCCCACAACTCTTTGTGTAAAGAACTTCTTCCCAACTTCCGTCCTAAATGCACGACCCCTTAACTTCCACTGGAGTCCTCAAGTATGCCATTCACCCTCAATTCTTTATAATTCAATTTTGTACCCTGGTCCTGGAACACCTGTTTCTCAAAGCGTCCCCAGACTAATGTTTACTCGATCAGGTTGACCTCCATTGGAAGTCGCTTTGGATAAGCAAATTAATGTCAAGACAAATGTCATTCTGCTGGAACTACATTATCCATGCCTTTCAGGAATTTGAAGACCTGAATGAGGTCCCCACACAGTCGCCGACTCGGCTCAAAGCTGAATAGATTTTATTCCCTGAATTGTCAGAGTAGGACATGTCCTTAAGTTCTTGGCAGAACAGCTCTCAGCTTTATCCTCTTAAGCATTTTATTTAATTTTCTCTCATCTCATCATTGTTCTTCTAGCCGGTTTCCATTTGAAGGATGGACCAATTGGCCCTGCAGTGTTCTCCATACCCTTGTGTGTGTAACCTGAACTGCCCAGTTTAACAATAGGGCTTAGAGCTCATCGCCTGGATTAAATTGAGTACTACCCGGTGATGATGTTTTAATTGCGGGTTTGCCTTTTTGGTTTGAGCCTTTCCCAGTCCAAGCCATGCAGCGCACACGAGCTAGAAAATACAAAACATCCAATAGCTTTTGCTTCCATAAAAGTAGCCACAGTCTTTTGAGAAAAAGATAAAAAAAAAATATGGAGATCAATATCAGGAATGCATCAAGTATTTTTTCTATCTTACTATGTACTTAATTCTTTTTTAAATAAATCTCTTCATTTATAGAGATTCTCTTTGGGAGTTGTCTAAACAATTTAGAGGTTCTCATTTATCCTCCCTCTTGTAGGCATTTTTGTTAATTTTGGGACTTTTAAGGCTAACTGCCCGTGGAGGCTGCAGCCGGCAGCTAGCTGTTTGGGACTGGCTCACTCAGGGTGAGGGTCTTGGCCTGCTTCGTGGCATATTTTGTCACCGTTAGAGTTTCTGAATACAACAAAATAAATCCACTCAAAAAACAAATCCCAACAATGTGTGACAGAGATAACGTCAATCGAGAAGGACGCTGCCCGAGTGAACTTCTCTCCCTTGACAAACCTCCTGTTGCCCAACAAAACACTTTGCTGTGTGAGATACCATCCATAGGCTCAGCAGAACTCAGGAGTCTTGCTGGATGGGATGGCACTCAATGAAGTGCCAGGCACTTAAATGAGCAGGCTTCAGAAAGTCAAGGTTCATCGTGTACGTCACTGAAACATGGTGCAAAGTAATTACATTAGCTCCCAGGGCTGGACAAACATGGGACGATATTCTGAAGAGCTACTAATGCTGCTGATGCTTTGTTGTTGGTAATTAGGGGAAGAAACCAGGCTGGAAAAACCAAAGTGGCGAATGCACTGAGAGGGTGGGCCGCCTTGGCTGGCAGGCAGGCTGAGAAGAGCAAATTGATCACACGGTGTGCAGTCCTGCCAGCTCTTTGGGCTCCCGCTTGGCAGCGCTGGATGCTCATCAATGCTCAGACTCGGGGCTGAATAACGAGTTTCATCGTTCAGTCTGCTGCTTGACAAGCAATCAAGAAGCAAAGAAAGCCCAAGTGAGGCTCCTCAGACTTCTCTCCAAAGCAGCAGGAAGGTTTCTTCCTCGACAGCGGCATCAGGAAGAGACGACAAAGAGACTTTTGAGAAAACTGTGGAGGAAAGAAAGGCCAAGATTAGAAGATAAAGTCTTCCTGGAAGTTTCTGATGCTCTCACAGCCCTGTATGTGGTCTGAAAGCAGAGCTGTAAGAGACGAGCGGAAAAAAAAAATAGGCAAAGCTGCCAGGAGCCTGAGGAGACTGCACTGTCCTTGTTAGAGAAGAAAGCACCTACCATCGTTGTCATGTCTGTGCCCTGCCATGCGCAAGAAAATACAGCAGGCCATCAAGGCACAGAAGAAGAGGAAGGACTGGGAGATAAATGTGGTAAAAAATAAAATAAATAAAATGGGAGGACAGAAAAGTGAAGTGAGAGTTCACAAAACTGAGAGATCAGAATCCACACTTTCGAAAAGAACTTTCAATATCCAAATACGAGTATAAGATAATGTGTACAAATACCGTCACATAACTTCCTGGGATGCGCCTCCAGTAACTGATGATGGCTGCTTCACAAAATGGCAGTATCCAAAAGGAAACAAAATGGTGTTTGGTAAATACCTAAATTCCAAAAAAGGAGATCATGATATTTTCTCCTGCGATGGGTTGGCACCCTGCCCGGGATTGGTTCCTGCCTTGTGCCCTGTGTTGGCTGGGATTGGCTCCAGCAGACCCCCGTTACCCTATGATCGGATTCAGCGGGTTGGAAAATGGATGGATGGATGGATGATATTTTCTCAGTCTCCATGTTCAAAACCCCCTCCCTGACTGATGCCTTCTAAAACCGTGAGAAAAAGTTTTCTGAAGAGAAATAAGTTTTGAAATTTTACCATATTGGTCTGTCTCTCCAGTTTTCATTGGAATTTGGCACAGCTGTTGTTCCAAGAGGTTTATTTGGAAAGCGCACATTTTTTTGATGGGATATCTTAAAGGGAGTGAGTTGTACACACTTTTGAAATTTCTAAAACTGTCATTTAAAACGTATTGGCCAGTTTTCAAAATTGCCTGTCTTAAATCAAGGAAGTAACAAGTAACTACTGGCAGGTACTTCTGCAGTTTGGAGTACTGGGAACGTTTGAAGTCAGCTGGCACTCACCAGTACCACTTCAGCTATGTGCGACATGGACCACCCCAGGGTCTCCCACCTAAAATCTAGTAGCTTACGTAAGTGTGAGAGAGATTAGCTGAAGAAGTCAAAACACCTAAACACCACCCTTCTTTTCCCCTTTTCAACCACTGATTACTGATAAACTGTGCTATGCTTATTTTCTGCTGTTGTGAATTATTTATTACAAATTTATTACCAAAGTGTCAGAACTAGTTTAAGACTATTTTAGCCAAAATATGTGTTTTCGACTATGTGACACAAGTTTTATGGATGTTTTGATGTTGTTTGCTGTTGATCACCATTAGTTCCGTTGACACCTATTGTATCAGGAATTTATGATTTTAGTCTTTTTTTTTTTTTGTAAATTTAAGGTTTAGCCTTTCCAGGGATCGGAAGGTTGTCGATTCTATTCCCATAAACGCCAAAAGTGACTCTACCCCGCTGGGCCCTTGAGCAAGACCCTTAACCTGCAATTGCTCCGTCCTGGCTATGAGGCTAATCTGCATCCAGCCCTGCATGTTGGCCCCCCCAACCAAAACCTGGGGGATGGTGGCAGAATTGGCACTCCAGCCACCATAATAAACCTCACACTGGTTCCATTCCATCTGAACTAGTGTGGTGCTGAGGTGTCACCCCGGTAATCTGGGATGCTGAGGAGGTTTGTCATGTGGTGGATGTGACAATGCACTGTATCAGCGTGTCCTCCTAACCTCCCTTACTCTCTCTTTCCAGGGACACCTTTGTTTCCATGATGTTTCAATCCTCTTTGTCTTGTAATTGTTTTTGGATTTAATACAACTTTAAAACTGAAATAATGACTGCTTTGTTATTATTATGTTTTCTTTCTATCAGTTCCCCTCTTCCTTCTGAGATTTTGTAATTTTGAAAGCTTCCATTCTTTGTTGTTGGGCCTATGCTGGCCTAATGACTGTTTCTAGAGTTTGTATCGAGATTGATTTTGGCAGCTTGGGCTTGGTGGAGCCCTGAGGACTCCATTTTCATGACAAGCCTAGGGTTGGGGTTACAAGGGCTTGATGACAGAAATGTGACCTCCCTGTTTTAACTCCCTCTTTTTGCCCTTGTGACTCGTTAAACTTCCAGCTATGGCAGTACAAATTTCACGTGTGGTTTTTTTTTTTTTGAAAGAGTGTGATGCAGTTTGTGCACTGAAGGATTTTTTTAAATACAATCTAATTCTGATTATATTACCTGTGTCGCCATTGTGGCTTTGCCCTGGTGTTTTAAACACAACTACCCCTCCGCAGTGCAAGTCCCAACACTGAATTGACTTCATTTTGTGTAATAGAGGGAGTTCCACTGTAAAAACAAGGTTATCAAGGTGTCAACGGGTATACTGACTGGTGACACAAACCTGTCCTGAAGGTGGCCTCTAAAAATAGGCACCCCATCCAAGAGTGGCTCTTACTTTGTTCTTATTGTTACTAGAATAAATTCTGGCTCCTGGTAAAAGTGAATGAATGGGTGAATAGACCCCCTCACAGCTCATTATTGTGGTCATGGGCACCTTAGGCTAAGCCTAGCCACTCGGGCCACATGCCCAGGCTCTGGCTCCTGGGGGAGATCAGAGCCCCACTCCACAGCTGCCACCCATTAGGCAAAACCTAAAACCCACCGCTGCCCTGACCCGATCTGATGGAGACTCGCTCCTTTTCTACTGCGTTTCTATGACAACACTGGTATGCTGTGTTTAGCCTGAACGTAAGCCTGCGTTCAAAAACTAAAATGCAAACACGCACGATGTGAACTGTCCAAACAGCAGTGATGTTGGCAGACATTTCTGGATTCTTTTTCGGATGCGCCTTAATTACCAAATGAGCTCCTCGTTGTGTTGTTTTGTCAGCCTCGGCAGCTCCTTGAGAGAAACAAAAGAAAACAAAAGCTACGCTTCATCCTCTCTGATAGCACCTTACATGTGTCAGGTGGCATCAAGAAGTACAATGTTTACAAAAACCTTCTTACATTCCTTCAGGGACATCGAAACAGCAAAACTCTTCATAAACGAGCAGCCTGTAGGCCGGAATGTAAAGCGGCCAAACAGACACTGAGCTCCACTCTGCAGATTCATTGATTGGCAGCTCTGTGGACCAGGGTGCAAATCCTGTCTGTGGAGACTCTGTACATTCCTGTAGAAAATGACAACGCTGTGAAAGGCTGTTGCCAGGAAATTTGCCCCCCGTCTGTGATGCACTAGTGTACTGGATGGTCCAAATCGTGTCTGTGTAGATTCTTCAGTTTCCACAGGCCCGCCGGTCAAATTTATTGGTGGCTTGAAACAGTTATGGTGTCAATCATTGGAAATATCAGCAAAATAGAATAATGCTTTATTACCTATTTTACAAATAATCTAATCCATGCCCACATCATCTCTACTGCATCAACAACTTCAACTAGTATGGCCAGTGATAAGTCCACCTTTGACCACTGGTAATGACCTCTGTCACCTGTTCAGTCTGTGCCCAAGACTGCAGAAAGTGCCACTGCTGTGGAAAACATCCTGGCAGGCACCTCTTCACCCGATGACTACAGACCAGTGGCACTTACATCTCATATTATGAAGACCTTTGAGAGGTTGGTCCTGGACTATATGGGTCCTGTTTTGGTAGACCACCTGGACCCACTGCAGTTTGCCTATTGGACAAAGACTGGAGTGTTAGATGCAATTATATGTCTGTTCCTCAGGCAGCCATTTGTGAGATTTACGGACAGTGAGCAACACTGGAGCACCACAAGGAACAGTCCTGTCTTCTTTTCTCTTCCCCCTGTATGTACATCTAGGACTATAAATAAGACAGAAGGTCACATCACTTGCACACATTCTCAGATGATTCTCCACTAATGGGGTGTTATTGCTAAAGGGGATGAGACACAGGAGAGGAGTCAGGTGGAGAATTTTATGGATTGTCTGTAGCTCAGTATTAGCAAAAGCAAGGAGCTGCTGCCCCAAAGAGCCTCTACGCCTTGTCATTATTCAGGGAGTGGATGTGGTGCATTGCTCCGGGTACTTGGGGGTCCACATCAGTAACAAGCTGCACTGGTGTCATAACAAAGAGGAGCTATGTAAGGAGGGCACAGCAGACAGAACATGTCAAGCATTTTGGGGCTGCCTCCTATTTTTGGTCCTCTCGACCCAAGAAGCCCTCGGTTTTAGGCCATTTTTGGACCCTACTTTGAGCAAAAAATGACATTCTTTTGATAAAGAGTAAGCCAAGAGTTGTGCAGGACACATCAATTGACACCAAGTGGGATATGAGAGGTTGTTACTTTTTTTCCACAAAACTGAAAAAATGGGGATTGATAATATAGGCATGTAGAGAGTCTTTAATGCTATTTCATTTTCAGCGATCACAAATGATATTTTTGATCCTTTTCTAGGGCTCTGGACCCCTACCAGAGGGTGAAAAATGACAATTTTCTATTACAACTGAGAATGTTTAGACTTTAAACATTTAAACTGAAGCACTCACCTTAATATTTCAAACATCTGATGCAAATATTCTTGTTTGTTACATACATCTACCTCTAGAAGTAAACTGGATAATTTCTTATGAACACTCTGAATGAGGGTGGCCAACGCAAAATCAGATTTTAGGGTTTCAGATTAAGCCTGCCATTTAACAACAGTATTTTCTGATTACTATTTTGTTTTTTGCTCTGGTTTAGACACAAGATACAAGCGATTTCACTGGCCTTTGCCTGAAACACATTCTTGGCTTTGCTTCTTTGGTCTGACCCATCATTAGCTGGTCTGCCTCTAATTCATCTCGGCAGTACACTCTGTCTTGTTAGCTATTTACTACACACACTCATGGATGTCCTCTGGCCTTTGCATTTTGGTTTGATTTTTAGATTTGCGTTCCCTTTACTCCTTCAGAGGCACCGCTTATATCTCAGTGTAACTGACCGGAAGCTCTTGCCGCTAACTTGGTCCCAGACTTTCACTTTGGCTGCAGCTAAATTACCATTCACTGCTTGATTGCTCAATTTGTTTCACGCATTTGTTTTCCCTTAAATATGAAATTTTACTTGCAAACCTCACTGTAAGCATTCATTTTAAAACACACACATCATCGTAATTGGGTAGAATGGCCTGTTTGAGTCAGCCGACACTGGCATTCAGCCTGAACTGATTCCTGTGGCACTGAACTGGTAAGACGAGTGCCCTGCTATTATAAAGAATACAGTTAAGCAGACGCAGTGCGACCCCGGCCTAATCATCATTCTCTTTATTACTCTTTCGACATCTAGTATATTATTAACATCAACGCCACCTTTATAATTACCGTAGTACTCATCACCAGCACTATCATTATTATTATTTATCCTCAATTTCCTCGTGGCTGCTGTTTTTACTATTACCATTATTATCATCATCATCCTGAAGGCTGGAATTATAATCTACAGCCAGACCTCGTTCAATTCTGGGAGCCAACCTACCAGACGCTTCTCACTTGTTTGAGCTCCTTGGAAAGATTCAGATGTGTGCAACTGAAAAGTTCATCCTTAAGTTGAAGGTTAATGGTGGCCGAGGTCACTGTGGTCTGACCGCAGACCCACAACTCGCATGAGTGTGGAAGGGGAAATGTGGAGGCAAATCAGACGGCTGAAGGCCGTCATCAATGTCATTATTATTTGTTAACATCGTTATTATGCTGATTATGTTGAGGATTGTCGTTGCCTTATTATCTGTAGTATTATTATTCATCCCTTCATTCATCCATCACCCCATTTTCAGTCCTCACTGAATCCAATTCTTCTTCCTTCTCATCATCATTCTAGCAGTACAGTGGTGAAGTGGCCAATTAACAACTCCTGAGTTTGAATCAATGGCCTCATGCAAAACCTTTCCCAAGTTCTTCCCAGGTTTGCATGGACCCTCCAACACCTTCTCCGTTTCCTTTCCCTGACAGGTCAATGATCTTCAGGTAAACTGGCAGCTGCATGACAGTGTGCGAGGTGACATGTTACAGCAACACTATAACAAATAAAAGATGACCTTGTCAGTAAAGCCGCCCTTCATTCAGACTTTGATCATGTAAGCAGTTTCTTTAATTCACGTCTGTTTTCAGATGCACACCACTGCTTTGACTGCTACAGCTTCTGTGTTCTTCTGCAAAATTAAACAAGTTTTTCAAAGTTCTCCATATTAATTGCTTCACAGGATGTTCAGATTTGCTCCCCTTATTTATTTTCTGTTTAGCCAGCGTAACAAGAAGCCCTAATTGCTGCCGCAACATTTCCGGAGGTAAAACATCTGCCAACGCCCTGCTGCCTCGGTGGAGTGTGACAGACAAATAAATATGGGGGCCGAGGTCTGTGGGAGAACACATGCACCTGAATTAATGACAACCCGTAGGATTTAGATAAACAGGGAAAAAAATGATGATAAGGGTCTTTGGGTTTATCTCTTTGTTACCCTCAATTCTTGTTTGTTTGCCTAACGTGGTAGCCATGTAGAGTGCAGTCCACCCAGAGCAGCTGTCCCCTCATCGGCATGTTGATCATGTCACAGTCCTACTTACTGCATATAGAATGTGACTGCTAGGTGATGTTTCAGACCCCCAAACCATACACACAACCACTCACACAGCTGTCTAGGGTTTTGTTTCATTCTGTGCGACACTTTCAATGCAGGCTTCTATCTTCCATGATACAATACTTTGTCTTCTTCCACTCCTGACTACGAGTCCCCAGGGTGAGGCATCAGTGCCATAGCCAGGAAGCACTTCCACCTGACAGGGAAGTCTCCTTCCAGCAGTGCCCTCTAGTGGTCCCCAAGGACCATAAGAGGGCAAGAACTACAACTCTCATGTAGCACTGCACCAGAGGGATGCTGCCACCTAGTGGACTGGGAGAACACATGGGTATCCTCACTCTGTCCTTCTGTAATATCAGCTTCCTGACTGGAAAATGGAACAGCAAGCATCCCGGCTGGGAACGAAAGTGTTAACTAATCCAGCTGGGTTGTCCATCACAGCAGGCAGTGTTTTCATCTCACAGCTCCTGGGTTCAAATGCCAGCCCGGCAACTGTCAGGAGTTTGTTTGTTCTCCTCCTGTCTTTCTACCAAAGACTCAAGGATCTAAGGATTTTTTAAGGCAGGTGTATATTGATGTACATCAAAGACACAAACACATTACATTTGAGCAGAGGTTATGACAGGATAATGAAGCATGAATTAAACAAAAATCAGGCTGATTTTAGCAGTGAGTATTCATTGTTACTGTTATGTTAAAATAGTTGTTGGCTTTCATGCTGTATTTTGGACCTTTCATTATTCATTAACACATGTTTAAATGTTGTGTTGCATTTGTATTATTTTTCATGTTTTTATGTTATTTATTCCGATTTTGTTTAGTATTGGTTAGTTGGTGTACGGTACCTTTACTTGCATTTTGTGGTGTAGCCCCCGGAGGCGGGGCCGCCATGGTGTCCCCACTCCTGAGCCCTCCCTCTGGCTATTTAAGTTGCTGAGAAGACTCAGGGATCATTTGTCTGCTTGGAGTATCAGTGAGTGTTGCTATTTCTGTTTGGATTTCCTGGTTTATGTCATTTTTCTTGCCCGTGTTCTTGGAATCGGACTACAGATTGTGTATTTTGGACTGGCTTTTGCCTAATTTTCTATTTTGTTCATAAATATTTACTTTACGAAAAAAACTTCTTTTGTTGCCCTTTCTGTTCACAAGCAGGGGGCTGATGGTCATCCTCTCTCTTGTGGGGCTTTTTGATGGATTTATGAACATTTTGTTTTGACAGCTCCCTATTTCTGGGGCCTCTTCGGATTGTTGCAGCTAATATTTGGGGTCTGGCTGAATGTAGTCGGGCCGCTGACTTAGCTGGCAAGTGAAGATCCTGGCCTGTCTCTCGTTTTATTTTTTGGAGGCCTCGCACCTTTTCTGCCTTTGTGAATACTTAATTTGTTAATGAGACCTTTTCACGCTCATATTTGGTTTCAGAAGCGATAGACTTCAATTTTCTTAATGGGTTTTCATTTAATATTCACTTTACATAGTTGGATTATTTTGGTGTCTCATTCTATGCCAGGTTCACCATTAAGGTGTTCCTAATCATTCGAGGCCCCGGGGAAGACCCAGAACATGCTGGAGGGACTATGTCTCCCGGTTGGCCTGGGAACACCTTGGGATTCACCCGGAAGAGCTAGAAGAGGTGGCCAGGGAGAGGGAGGTCTGGGCCTCTCTGCTCAAGCTGCTGCCCCCGCGACCCGACCTCGGATAAACGGAAGAGGATGGATGGATGTAACACAACATTCAATTCAAACAAACAAGTCCCAATACAGATATTCAAAGAATGGTCATAAATGGAGCAATAAGGACAAAAATTCAAAGAATCACAAGAGCACAAAACTATACAAAGATGCACTCACCAAACTGCCAAGCACATTCAAAATGAACCACCTGGAGCTGTGGGGCTACACAGAGAGGAGGGGAGTTCCTGGTGGTGATTGGCAGGTGGTCACACCTTCAGGGGGACCACCCACAAAACACATGGAACATAACACATGCTAAGAAAACACAGCAGACAGCTAACATAAATAAATGTCTCAACGAAGAACGAGGAGGACACAACACAAGGGTCTGAACCTCAGCCAGTGGATAAACCATGGCCGAAATATAACAAGAAGAATCAAAATATATAAAAATGAAAATTTAAAAATACCAAAATAAAACTAAAAAATACAAAATACAAATATGAAATATGACACACTTAAGATATAAAGTAAGAAAAAACAACAGAGCGTACAACAAAATGCAATTTGAATTCCAAAAAACAAATCTGTAAAAAGCCACCAACCTTGAAGAAGCCAAAGCTGAAGTTTGAAGACCACTAAAGGATTATAAGAAAGGAGCTCACCCCCAGCCTAACCCCAACAAGTCATAACAAAAAGGGGACATTTCAGGAAAACAACCAGACATCACTAAACTGTGAGGGGAATTTGACATCTGCAAAGCTCCAGCGAGGGGCCCCTGGCAAGCTCCGCCTTTTATTTTTATGCCCCTCCCCTTACATGACTGCTGCCTAATTAGCATGGCATGGCCACTGTCTCTATTAGGGAGGGGCCAAGGACAGGCATGGGGGTGGATTCCCCAGTCAAATCCTAACAAGATGTTTGACAAATGAGGGAAGAGTAATGAGCCCCTCCAGCCTTTTGATTGGCTAAAAGTGGACTCATTTGCAATTCCTTTACAAACCTGTTAATGTTTACGCTTGTAACAGACACAAACTGCTTCAAATGAAAGAACCTGAAATGCTCTTGTGCTACAAATCATCACAAGGGAAAATACCGACAGCTCCAGACAAAGCCCAAGGTGACCCAGCTGACTGCATTTCTGGGCTTTATCAACCTGGGAGTCCACAAGAAATGAACAAATTTACCGACTTCAACAGCCGCAGCTCGGCGTAATAGGAAAGAAAATAAAAGCAGGAAACACACATTACATGGCAATCTGTGCACACGTGTCAAGGGACTTCAACGAGGTCTGAGGAAGTGGGGTCAGCATCAGAAATTCAAGTGTAACCCTGGGCCAGCAGGGTCTCCAGTTCTATCAAGTGAGGAGCTGACAAGATGGCATCTTACAGTGTGAGGCTCAAAGATGGAGCTTGTAGTGAAGCGAAGCCTACTGAACTTCACAGGGTCAGGCCATGTCACACGGGTGGCCTCTCAAGTAGTGACACCCAGGGACGCGGCCCAGTCCCTTTTGGACTATCACATTTGTTTCTATAGTTGCTTATATTTTTATCGCATACCTGCGACTCCATTTTGTGTTTTATCTTTGAATGGCTGCAGCCTTGTTGTTAACAGTAGCTGTGTTTGTTGAGGACTGTGTGATTTGGAAAAACAATTTCAGTTTCAATGGAAGAAAACACAGCAGCTGTCAGGGGGCTGGCTACGGGGCCGGGGAAATTTGTGAAGCAGATAGACAGTCAGATAGAGTGAAAGGCACTATATAAGCTAGTGAGCTAGAGAGAGTGAAAGGCACGATATGAGAAGGATAGGAAAATAGAGCAAAGGGCACTAAATAAAACAAATGGCTAGACAGACTGAAAGGCACTACAGTAATCCCTCGCTATATCGCGGTTTGACTTTTGCGGCTTCACTCTATCACGGATTTTATATGTAAGCATTTCTAAATATATAACGCGGATTTTTTGCTGCTTCGCAGGTTCTGCGGACAATGGGTCTCTTTACTTCCTGTACATGCTTCCTCAGTTGGTTTGCCCAGTTGATTTCATTCAAGGGATGCTATTGGCGGATGGCTGAGAAGCTAACCAATCAGAGCATGCAGTTAAGTTCCTATGTGCTGACTGGCTCAGCGACAGAGCGCCGAATTCGATTCCGCGGCGTTAACCAGACAGTCTCGTCTAGCTCATTCAGCATCAGCATGTTTCGCTGTGTAAAGAGATAACTTTTGTGCTCTTTTGTGTTTATCTTTGTGCGTAGTCGAGCCCTTCATTATAGCTCCAAAACGATCTGCTCCTGCTACTGCTTCAGGGGCCGTGCCCAAGTGTCAACGGAAGATGCTAACAATTGCCGAAAATGTAAAAGTTTTGGATATGTTGAAGGAAGGGAAAAGCTACACCGCTGTAGGATGCCATTACGGCATCAATGAGTCCACAATTCGTTTTATTTAAAAAGGAGGAAAAGAATATAAGATCTACGGCCTCAGTGTCCTTTTAACCAGGGCGCAAAATGAGTTGTAAGTGGACATAATAAGGCAGTAGTCCGGATGGAATCTGCTTCAGGGATTTGGATTGAAGTCTGCCGGAAGAAGAACAACGGCGGTGCTACAGTCGCCTGAAGAGGCTCCTTTGTTGTGCAGTAAAACTAAACTCATCGTTATTGGACATTGTAGGTGAGTAACCATAATTCATTCTTTACGTACAGTCTTTAGTACATGTACGTACGTTTCGTGTCACTGTACACACATTTACTGTATACAATTTTTCTTGCATTGTACATATTTATTGCTGGTGGCCTGTCTATCGTAATGTCTATAACATATTTGATATCGGAGACGCTCAATATCTTTAAAATAATATTTAGGTTTTACTGTAAATAAACAGTGCGTTTACATACATAATTTCAATGAATCTTACCTAATATCTAAGAGAATACAAAGGGTTTATGCTGTATAACTGTGTGGGGAATATTTATAAACAGTGTGGGAGAGTTAATAAGGGCTTAAAATATATAAAAATAACCACACAAGCATATGGTTTCTACTTCGCGGATTTTCACATATCGCGGGGGATTTTGGAACGAGGAGGGATTACTGTATATAATACGAGGAGAGGTAGACAGACAGACTGAAGGGCACAATAGAAAATGAAGAGATAAATGGGGAAAGGCACTATATAAAAGGACAAAGAGATAGGCAAAGTGAAAGGCACAAAATAAAATAAAAAGACAGCTAAAGTGAAAGGAACTATATAAAGTGAAAACAGAGTAAAAGTCAATAGTAATATAATATGAAAGGACTGACAGTGAAATATATTATATAAAAAATACAAGCACATACACAGAGAGCAAAATGCATAGGTAGGTAGACAGAGTGAAAGGCACTACATAATGAAGACAGATAGTGTGAAAGGCACTATATAAAATGAAAATATCGAGTGAAAGATACGATATAAAATGAAAGACAGATTGAATGGTACTGTATAAAGTGAAATAACAGTGAAAGGTAATATATAAAACAAAAAAATATAGATTTGAAAGGCACTACATAAAATATAGATAGATAAATGATAATGCAGATACGTTTATCTTTGCTGTCCCTTCAGTCTTTAGTCAAGTAACATGTGAACAACTTGTAGATTCATCGTAGAAAAGCGTGATGTGAACTCTCACTGTGAACAAGAGCTAAACACCTCGAGGTCCATCAGTTAGGGTCACTCGGCTGTTTCTCTTTAAACTTTTTTGGAAAGTTGTTCAGCCTTTTGTTTAAATCAAGGTCTGATTTTCGTCTCACCTGGGTGGCCATAAGGCTGCTCCGCTGCTTCATTTCTGGAATATTAAAAATTTATGGAGAAGGGTCCTGGCTGGCCTCCTCCTCCATTCACCTTCTGTCTGTGGCCTGATCTCTTCCGTTGAAGTGATAAATGGCTCTTCTGCTGCAATCTCTCCCGAAGCAGCTCTCTGCTTCAGCAGCCATATTCAAGTCATACATTTCAATAAACAAAGGCACGTCGGCTCCGTACTGCCAAGAGTCCAACAAATTGAGACAAACGGTAACACCTCACTTTGGGCTGCTAAAATGAGTCACTAAGTTAGAGCGCGAGAAAAATGGTCTGGAAACCTCCGCTGACAAAGAGCAAATTATTATTATGTAAGACTCGGATGGATTTTTTTTTTTGGTTGAAGTGCTGACAACGGATAATGACCATTACTTTGTGCTTGATGCATCGATTTTCAAAGAGGTAGTGATGTCTGCCCCACAAGAAGCCTCTAAACATATTACACTGTGCGTTTGAGGTGTACAAGCCACTAAATGAGCTCATCAGCCCCAGGTACTCTGTATTCACCTTAACTGGCTTGTATCTGTTAGGCTGGGGCTGCGGAGTTCACGGTCAGTCATTAAGCACCACCCACTTATGGAAATGAAACTGCCTCAGGCTGTCTAGCAGCCTCAGTGGCCAGTAGTTAGCAGGTTTCCATATTTAACATCTTACCATTGCACTTCTCTCTCCGCTTACCTTGGTGAGGGTCATGGAGGCAACATGCCAAGCTGGTTAGACCAGGCCACCCCAGCCCTGAACTCTCCAGTCATCTGACAGAAATAAATCCTCCAGCATGTCCTGGCCATTACCTGTACACTTCTAGGTAGCATCCTAACTACACGCCTAAAGTGATATTTGCAGGAAGAAAATCCAGGGCAGCAGCACTTCTACTCAAAGCTTTTAATGTGCTGATGAACGCCAAGAGTGGATCTTGTCCCATAAAGACCTCTAGGCCCCCTGCCAATTAACTCCAACATTTGCCAAAGGTTTTTATTTTTCAAACGCACGATCATTTTTTCATTTAGGGCAACTTGAGGCACTACCCTCCATTTCCCAGCAGATGGTGCCGGTATGCACTGACACTGAGCTTTAAACCTCATGACAGTGACGTCACACATTACACACTTTTGGATGTCCAGTGTAGTAACCAGGATGAATGAAAACCATGGACAAAAGCTGCCCAAAATGACAGCAGCCATATGGAACAAAATGGAGTCCTTTTCTTGTCCCTGGCTTGAGTATGTATGTTTTATTTGGTGTAATGTTTCTGTTGTTTTCAAATTGGATTGTGTTAATATAATTACTAATTATTTACATATCTCAATAAGAAAATGGACAAGAAGTGGAGATGTGGCCAGATTTCAGGCAAGTTTTAGACCAGAAATCAATCCTATGTCCTCTAAAAAGCCAATAGCCAGAATCCTAAGTAAGATGTAGTCAAAATTTCAAAGCACAAGGTCAGTATTTAGAAAAATACCAGCCACAGGGAATGCACACACCAGTGTGTTTCTTCGTGCCAGTCCCAAGCCCGGATAAATGGGGAGGGTTAAGGCAGGAAGGGCATCCGGTGTAAAGTTTTGCCAGATCAATAAGCAGACAACAATACAAATTTCCATACTGGATCGGTCGAGCCCCGGGTTAACAACGACCACCACCAGTACTGTTAGCCAACAGGGTGCAGGTGGAAATTGGGCTACTGTTGGCCAAAGAAGAAGAAGGAGAAGAAGAGGGGGGAGACGTGTCCGGAGGCAGGAGGAGAGGAGGAAGGTAAAGAGAGTGGAACTGAGGGTAGGAACTCTGAATGCTGGCAGTATGGCTGGTAAGTGGAGAGAGTTAGCAGATATGATGGTGAGAAGGAAGGTTGATATATCGTGTGTGAAGCGGAGTAACAGGAGTAAGGCCAGGTGGATCGGAGGTGGATTCAAATTGTTCTATCACGGTGTGGATGGAAGGAGAAATGGAGTAGGGGTTATACTGAAGGAACAGCATCTCAGGAGTGTTTGGAGGTGAAGAGAGTGTCAGACAGAGTGATGATTATGAAGCTGGACATTGGAGGTGTGGTGATGAATGTTGTTAGTGCATATGCACCACAAGTTGGGTGTGCGATGGGTGAGAAAGATGATTTTTGGAGTGAGTTGGATGAAGTGATGAACAGAAAGTGGTGATTGGAGCAGATTTCAATGGACATGTTGGTGAAGGGAACAATGGAGACGAGGAGGTGATGGGTAGGTATGGTGTCAAGGAGAGGAATGAAGAAGGTCAGAGGATCATGGATTTTGCCAAAAGGATGGACATGTCTGTGGTGAATACGTATTTTAAGAAGAGGGAGGAGCATAGGGAGATGTACAAGAGTGGAGGAAGATGCACACAGGTAGATGACATCCTGTGCAGAAGAGTCAATCTGAAGGAGACTGGAGACTGCAAAGTGGTGGCAGGGGAAAGTGTAGTTAAGCAGCGTAGGATGGTGGTCTGTAGGATGACATTGGAGATCAAGAAAAGGAGGAGAGTGAGAGCAGAGCCAAGGATCAAATGGTGGAAGTTGAAAAAGGAAGACTGCAAGGTTGAGTTTAGGGAGGAGGTGAGACTGGTACTGGGTGGCAGTGAAGAGTCACCAGACAGCTGGGAAACTACAGCAGATGTAGTAAGGGTGACAGCAAGAAGGGCGCTTAGCGTGACATCAGGACAGAGGAAGGAGGAAAAGAAAACCTGGTGGTGGAATGAGGAAGTACAGGAGAGTATACAGACGAAGAGGATGGCGAAAAAGAAGTGGGATAGTCAGAGAGATGCAGAAAGTAGACAAGAGTACAAGAAGATAAGGCGCAAGGTGAAGAGGGAGGCGGCGAAGACTAAAGAAAAGGCGTATGATGAGTTGTACGAGAGGTTGGACACTAAGGAGGGAGAAAAGGACTGGTGGGCTACAGAGAGGGACCGAGCTGGGAAAGATGAGTAGCAGGTTAGGGTGAAAAAGGATAAAGATGTGAACGTACTCACAAGAGAGGAGAGTGTGATGAGAAGATGGAAAGAGGACTTTGAGAGGCTGATGAATGAAGAGAACGAGAGAGAGAAGAGGCTGGATGATGTGGAGATAATGAATCAGGAAGTGCAACGGATTAGCAAGGAGGAAGTACGTACAGTGATCACGAGGATGAAGAATTGGAAGGCCGTTGGTCCAGATGACATACCTGTGGAAGCATGGAGGTGTTTAGGTGAGATGGCAGTGGAGTGTTTAACCAGATTTGTTTAATGGAGTCTTGGAGAGTGAGAGGATGCCTGAGGAGTGGAGAAGTGGACTGGTACTGATTTTTAAGGATAAGGTGGGATGTGCAGAGCTGTAGTAACTACAGGGTGATAAAACCGATGAGCCACAGCATGAAGTTATGGGAATGAGTAGTGGAAGGTCTGTTAAGAAGGGAGGTGATTAGTGCGCAGCAGTGTGGTTTCATGCCAGGAAAGAGCACCACAGATGTGAGGTTTGCTCTGAGGATGTAGATGGAGAATTAGAGAGAAAGCCAGAAGGAGATGCATTGTGTCTTTGTGGACCTGGAGAAAGCTAATGACAGGGTGACTGAGAGGAGTTGTGGTATTGTATGAGGAAGTCGGGAGTGGCAGAGAAGTACGTAAGAGTTGTACAGGATATGAAGTGTGACCATGCGGAGGTCTGCGGTAGGAGTGACGGAGATGGGATTACATCAGGATCGACTCAGCCCTTTCTTATTTGCAATGGTGATGGACAGGTTGACAGACGAGATTAGAAAGGAGTCCCCGTGGACTGTGATGATTGCTGATGACATTGTGATCTGTAGCGATAGTAGGGAGCAGGTTGAGGAGACCCTGGAGAGGTGGAGGAATGAAGGTCAGTAGGACCACCAAGACAGAATACAAGTGCGTAAAAGAGAGGGAGGTCAGTAGAATGGTGAGGATGCAGGGAGTAGAGTTGGTGAAGGTGGATGAGTTTAAATACTTGGGATCAACAGTACAGAGTAATGGGGATTGTGGAAGAGAGGTGAAGAAGGGAGTGCACGCAGGGTGGACTGGGTGGAGAAGAGTGTCGGGAGTAATTGGTGACAGACGGGTGTCAGCAAGAGTAAAAGGGAGGCTCTACAGGACGGTAGAGAGACCAGCTATGTTATATGGGTTGGAGATGGTGGCACTGACCAGAAAGCAGGAGACAGAGCTGGAAGTGGCAGAGTTAAAGATGCGAAGATTTGCATTGGGCGTGACAAGGATGGATAGGATTAGAGAGGAGGACATTAGAGGGTCAGCTCAAGTTGGACAGTTAGGAGACAGAGTCAGAGAGGTGAGATTGCGTTGGTTTGGACGTGCAGAGGAGAGATGCTGAGTATATTGGGAGAAGGGTGCTAAGGATAGAGCTGCCAGGGAAGAGGAAAAGAGGAAGGCCTAAGCGAAGGTTTATGGATGTGGTAAGAAAGGACATGCAGGTGATGGGTGTGACAGAACAAGATGCAGAAGACAGAAAGATATGGAAGAAGATGATCCGCTGTGGTGACCCCTAATGGGAGCAGCCGAAAGAAAAAGAAGGTCAGTATTTAGAAAAACAAATTAGGGAAGGAAAACACACTCGCCACATGCCAACATTCTTTTATCCAATTTTTTTTCTCCTAATTAGGAAGTCTACAGTGCTAACAATCAAACCAATGCTATGGCTTCAACTGCATAGCAACTCTATAGCAACAGAAATCCTAGAGAATGGTGGTGTTGTGAACTTGAGAGTTCCCCAGCACACCAAGTCCCAAAAAAGTCCCGACTAGAATGGGTTATACACGCAAAACCCAGCAAGTTATACAAGGGCAATGCAACATCTTTATGATAGATTTATTTTTTTCAAACCTATATTGAACAAAATTAAGCCAAGAGGAGCATAAAGGCACACAAGGCAATGCCTTAAAAAAAAAAAAAATAAAATAAAATAAAAAGAAGGGACAGCCTGCAACTCAGCCCCAAGAAGAAGAGGGAGCCTTGCAACTGCCGCCATCAATGTTGTTTGTTTAGTAATGCAAATAAATTGTAATCTCAGAAAGACAGAAAGAAAGAAAGAAAGAAAGAAAGAAGTGACACTCACAGTTTTTCTTATTAATTAGAAGCTAAATTAATTCTGCCTTGTTTAATTAGATGTCATAGGACCTGCCATGGCCACCTTCACATCCATTAATAACTCACGTGTAGTTAATTTTCATTTTATTTTCTCTTTTCAAAAATATACTTCACCTCACCTAGCCAGGAAGGCACCAAAAAGATTAAAGCACAATGGACATGCAGTAATACTAATCCACATTAATAAAAGGACAAGTGTCTGTCTGTGTGTGTATCTGTAAGTCCATCCGGTTGTCATGGCTGTGTTTTATGCCATTTGTTATTGGATTTGTAAACCCAATGCTAATGTTTGTGTTGTGTCATCTGTTGGAATGAAAAATGCAATACATTTTACTACTACATGCATGACAAAATGCATTCCAATAGATGGTGCACTACAAACTTTACTTTCAACCTGAACTTAGACAGGTAGCACAGCTAGCGTTTTAATAACAATGCTACAGTCTGTTGAAAAAATGAGCAAACTTAGAATAATGCAGGTGACCAGGTTAAGAAACGTCAAAAGATGCCAATGAAAATAATTTGTCCTCTCTTTTTTCAAAAGTCAATTGTTAATCAAAAATCAAAGATGAACGCAAAAGAGCATCCTTAATAGCATAAATGAACAAGATCAACCACCACCAGGTGTAGTTTTGTCAGGTCATTATGGTCACAAATACTTGTTCACATGTACTGGGACAGCAATAATGCAGTTACAGTACGAATGTTCATATTTCTACAGTGTGAGCATGCAGTGGACTGCTTTATAGGGTCCTTATTGTCCTGTGTGCAGAACTCAGTGAAATTCTTACTTGCATGTGCTAATCAACATGCAACTAATCACCATTTTTCAATGCCATATTTAATGAGTAGACCTACCTTGCCTCAAAAAGTTTGTCTTACGTACCAGAGAAAACTGCCTTTGAACGTAGGAGCACTTTGGAGTTAGCTGGAAATGGAGATACTTGGCTGTGCCCTTGGGGCTGGTGGGCTGTCTGTATACAAATTTATTGTCTTTCTAACGGTCCTGTCACAGTGACTGGATAACCTACTTTGATGTCAACTGAAGTCCCTCTAGTTTGGATGAACAGACATCTCTTGAATTGCCTAATGCCATACACGGAACAAAGCTTCAGAGAATTCACCCTGATGTGTGCACGGCACTGCATAATTAGTTACACGTTACACGGTGGGTGGGGGCAGAGTGTTGTAGTTAACTGAAACGCACTGAAAACAGCTTAACACTCCATGGCGTACCAAGAAAGACTGAATGCTTGCGATCCTCGAGTGTCAAGTGACTTTTGCGGATGTCGTTAATGCCTTCCCAGCAGTGAGAGCTCGGAGGTGAATTCTGGAGAAATGAGTGTAGCAAGATATGACCTGTTATTCTATGGATTTATTTAACGCGAGGTTGAAATGTTATCTTGATGCATTTGGTTTTCAGTGTTACAAATGTGCTTCAAATGTTAAAAAAAAAAAAAACCTACAAAACCTGGTAATAATGTTTTACGTTTTGGTTGAAATGTCACATGATGTGCATTTGTAATGTCCTGTTAATAACGGTTTGCATAAATGGCCAATACATTTTGAGGCTGAGGTGGGACCCATTATGACAGTTCTGTCCTGGCCTCTGACATGTGCGCTAATGGCACCCCCATATTAAAGTATAAAAGATGGCTTAACATAACCTGGCAAATTTCCAGTGTCATTGAAACAACTGTTTGATGACATTTTCAATTTAAACTGGATATTTACCACGTTCACACATTACGTCTCAAAACAATGAGCGCATTTCTTCCACACCATCTGCTTCTTGTACACAAGAGAACACTGTTTATTAACGTTTCCCACATATGGCAAATGTGTATGCATATCCATAGATCCATCTCCTTAATCCAGTGACATGATGGTGATGTGGTTTGCTTTCTCATTTTTAGCATCATGATAAAAGCATGGGTCGGGGTCAGAAGATAAAATGTTCTTGTCAACATCCAAGATCCAGACGATAGATAAGATCTTGTATGCCTGTTTGACGCTGAGAACTACAAAATGTCAGGAAAAAAAAAAAAAAAAAAAACGTGTTTGCCCAGCCCAAGGGCCACAGCAGAAAGCTGAGCTGGTAGAAGTTTCCAGAACATACAGTGCCTTCAGAAAGTCTTCAGACCCTTCACTTGTTGCATGTTGTTATGATGCAGCCTTGCAATAAAAACATTTAAATTCACTTTTTCTTCACCAAGTAACACTCAATACCCCAGAATGAGAAAACAAAAGCTCAATTTTAGAAATGATTTCATATTTATAAAACAAATAATAAAAAATAATGAAATCTGACATTGATAAAAGCATCCAGACTCATTGCTTTGACACTCAAACTCTGTCTCAAGTGCATCCCACCCTATTAATCATAATCATCATCTTACTAAGACAAAGAGCCACCTGGCCCTCTAGGCACTGAGACCCCTAGGAAGTTGAGCTCCTCTCCATCCATTACTTTGTTTCTCTTTTGGACAGATTAATGAACATTAAAAAATGTTTATATATAATGCATGAATCAAAAACCATAAACCTTAATTGTCCTCCTTGTTTTGGTGCACTGTTTTGTCACCTGTGGGTACAGACCACAAAGAAGTGGAGCAGTCCTCCCTGATGGCAACCATAAAGGGAGACACAGCTTTGTGATTCACCAGGACTCTTTCACGATAAAACACCTGCTTATCAAGGGCAGGGGCGTGGGTCCGCCACAGCCCACCTCAGTTTAAACGGAGATCTCAGGGGTCTGCTGGTGGCCTCCCCTCACTCATCGCCTTCACTTTTTGTGGATGGCCTGCTCTGGCAGATTTAAATGCTCTGACACACTCCTTCCATGTCTCTATGATTGATTTAAATGGACTTTCAATGACTTGTCTCCATCCTGATTTGTGCATTTCATGGAGGTCCTTCTTGTGTTCTTTGGGACACCACACTTGAGTTGGAGCTTCAGATACAATCAAGTGAAACCCCAGACTAGTGCCGTCCCTTGAACTAATGATGGACCTTCTAAAGCCAACTGTGATGATTTTGGGGTTTCATATTAAAGAGGGGGGCAGCACGGTGGCGCAGTGGGTAGTGCTGCCACCTCGCAGTTAGGAGACCTAGGTTCGCTTCCCGGGTTTCCTTCCTACACGGAGTTTGCATGTTCTCTCTGTGTCTGCGTGGGTTTCCTCCGGGTGGTCCAGTTTCCTCCCACAGTCCAAAGACATGCAGGTTAGATGCATTGGCGATTCCAAATTGTCCCTAGCGTGTGTGTATGTGTGCACCCTGTGGTGGGTTGGCGCCCTGCCTGGGGTTTGTTTCCTGCCTTGTGCCCTGTGTTGGCTGGGATTGTCTCCAGCAGACCCCTGTGACCCTGTAGTTAGGATATAGCGGGTTGGATATTAAAGAGGGTGAACACTTACGAGTTCAAAGGTTTTCGGTTTTAAATTTGTAATTAATTTAGACCACTTTGCAGAGATCTGCTGATATTCAAGGGTCTTTGTCTGCTGATGAGTGTTAAAAAAATCGAACTAAAACCACCGTGTGTCAATGTTATAGAACAAGAAAATATGACAACGTTCAAGAGGGGGACGACTTTTTACAGGAGCTGAAGACAGAGAATCGAAGACATTGACTGACAATAAAGCAACTGTATAAGAAACCTTTAGAAAGGCGCAATTGTGGGAATGGAGGGGCTGTGGTATGAGTGCGTACAGGTAAAGAAGCAGTGGGCACCACACAGTGCTATGATACAGACTATAGGGTGGTCCAGATCTAATTATGCAATTTTCATTATGCTATAACTTATTAAGTTTATTACATAGAAAAATCACCCGAAAAATCCCGGACCATTGAGAAGTAAATGTGTGAACTGACGACATGAAGAATCGTCTTTGCACCGAACTGGAATCATCCCCGCATAAATCAAAGTCATCCAGACGATCTGGATCAGCATAACTAGATCTGGACCACCCTGTAGAATGTCTTTCAGTATACACCTGTACTTGTGGCAGTTGCTGCAGAGAACAAGGAAAAACTTCACTTTGCCTAACTGGACATTCCCAAAATAAAAACAATGTCAACAACTGATTTTGTACCATCTCTGTGGTACAAAATCCCAAATATGGAAGCAAGTGAAATCCCCTCACATGACTGTATTTTGGACAGGCCACCAAACCATGGTGTGGAACTGTGCGATTTAAAAACTGGCGTCTGCGACATGAATAATATTTCGTTTTCTACGGAAAAATTATTAGTCAGTGAGAAAGGCTGGAGAGACTGTACTTGGGAATTTGTAACATATAGAGCACACTAACAGTGCACGCTGACACTTTGACAATATGTCTAAGTGTTTTGGCTGTCATGGTTTAAACGAGGGTGAAGGTGCTTTACGTTTTGATGCCACTGATTTATTCACTAACAGAATTATGTGCCTTTTGAGATCGTGGGTGAGTGACAGCCTTTCACAGTTTAAACACGCCGTTGTTCGCTAGCATGAAAACAGTTTTGAGAAATGTGCTCAGAGTAGTGAGTATGTGAAGAGTGTTTCTGGATATGTGACAAGACAATTGAGAAGAAGCGAAAAAAAAAAAATGAAAGGTGCCACAGAGGAACTTGAGGGCAATGCCATAGCTGAATCACTATTGGCTTCCAAATGGTCCATCCACATGAAGGTTCCGGGATGAACCTTTGATTTATTATCCTAAACAGGGTCCACAAATAACCTTTACAGATGATAACCTGAATGGGTACCCGATTTTAAAAGGACACATCACAGGTTCAGTTTCAGCTTTCTTGATCTGTTCATATCCTGCTAGGGAGACACCTTGATATTCAAGATTTCGGTTTTGTCCACATATTAGGAACTTTTTCAAAACTCAGAGAACCCACTTGAAGTGGAAAGAGCCTCTCAGCGAATAAAACTGTTCTTTGTCAGGCAAGGGTTCTACCAGGAACTACACCATCCAGTAAAGGAACCAATATTGTTAAGAGGGAATAAATGGATAGTTGCCATACTAGTGAGATAATTGCCACATAACTTTGGTAGTTGCTGCTTTGGACAACAGAAAGCACAGAGCATCTTACATTTGGCATTACCTTTATATGCCCAAGGGAGGCTAGAACATGGCAACAGACAACCTCTCTGCCCATCACAATGGTTTACTCCCCCTTGTGCCTCTCTCTTCAAAATGTCTTCCGTCTCCTTTTCTTTGCACATTGCAGTGGATCAGGAAAGTCACTGGTGGCCATAGGCCTGACATCAGCATTGTGTAAAAAAAAAAAAATCACGAACGTCCAGTGAGAGAATCAGTTCAGACATGGGTGAGAATTTGTAGGTGAGGTGGAGTACACTGCTTTACTCTTGCATTAATGTGCGTTAAAATCAAATGGCACATGACAACTGACAACACCACATTCACAGTCAGTCAGAAAAGGGCAGCGATCACATTTAGCACAAATGGAAATGCAAGTGTGTTTTCTACCCACATACAACGATTTAGTCAGCAGAAAGGACAAAAGCAGCTGGCAGGCAAGGCAAAGAAATATGACCAGCAGTGGGTGACATCAAACCATCTTCTTCAAGAGACGGTCTCATCTTTGGAATCAGGCTGAAAAGGCTAAAGTTCTTTACGGCAGCCTGCTATGTCACTCTCTTTTCACTTTTTCTTGGTGGGTCATTACAAGCAGTTAGGTGTCATTTGAACTACAGATTGGTAACGGCAGTGTCTGTGCAGTGCAGATTAATGTGACACTAGAGACGCAGGTATAAATGTAATCTGGCTAAAATTACACTGGGGTCAAAGTTTTTCAAACGCTCTGCTTCCTGAAAATATTTTGGTGCTTATAATAGACAGCTGAACACAAGATGAACACAAATATAAATTCAGATTGACTGTGACACATAGAAATTTGGAGAAACATGAAGTGAACTGTTATTGAATTTAGTGTGTTTAATCACTTAATGATGCCAACACATTGCATTTGTTCAACTGAGTTAAACTCTTCTGCTCCCGATTGTCGTTTGTAGTCTACATCTGTTGCTCCTCATTTTGGTGTCTAACAATAGTCATCTACGATTGTAGTATTCCGCTGCTGGTGGCCAAGTACAAATTACTTTGTGCAACGTCACCGTGTTCGTCTCTGACAGGACCAAAGCAGGGAAGAAGAAGTTCAAGTGCGAAAGATGAACACTTAGCAACATGTCGCGATTAATTTACAGCGTACAGTCAATCATAAGGACGTAGTCTGGTGCTCTGTTCTCAACAACATCCTTGAATGCCTGTCATGTTATTTCCTGCAGCCACACAAGCAAACTTCTTGATGATATGGCCCAACAAAAAAAACCTTTCTTTATCTTGGAATTGGCTATTGATGGAAGCATCTGACTCAAGAATTGAAATCCATCACCTTTCTTGTTCATCGTTTTCATGAAGTTTTTCGCCAGTCCAAGTTTTATGTGAAAAGGAGGCAAAAAGCTCTTTATTGGGTCGACAAGTGGCTTATATGACACAACTTTCTGCCCTGGCGCGGCCAGTTCTTTGTGAAGTAATGAGACTCTTTAGCATGGCTTTCCCCTTTGTAGTACTTTGGATATCTGAGCTGCAGTGCCACTATGTTTCAACCACAGATGTTCTGGTTGCAGTTGCTGTAAACTTAAAAAAACAGGCAATTGATCCATGACAGGAAATTTTGAAGTTGGCTTTTGTGTTTAGCAGGCCAAACTCCATAATATACAGTGGTGTGAAAAACTATTTGCCCCCTTCCTGATTTCTTATTCTTTTGCATGTTTGTCACACAAAATGTTTCTGATCATCAAACACATTTAACCATTAGTCAAATATAACAAGTAAACACAAAATGCAGTTTTTAAATGATGGTTATTATTATTTAGGGAGAAAAAAAATCCAAACCTACATGGCCCTGTGTGAAAAAGTAATTGCCCCCTGAACCTAATAACTGGTTGGGCCACACTTAGCAGCAATAACTGCAATCAAGCGTTTGCGATAACTTGCAATGAGTCTTTTACAGCGCTCTGGAGGAATTTTGGCCCACTCATCTTTGCAGAATTGTTGTAATTCAGCTTTATTTGAGGGTTTTCTAGCATGAACCGCCTTTTTAAGGTCATGCCATAGCATCTCAATTGGATTCAGGTCAGGACTTTGACTAGGCCACTCCAAAGTCTTCATTTTGTTTTTCTTCAGCCATTCAGAGGTGGATTTGCTGGTGTGTTTTGGGTCATTGTCCTGTTGCAGCACCCAAGATCGCTTCAGCTTGAGTTGACGAACAGATGGCCGGACATTCTCCTTCAGGATTTTTGGTAGACAGTAGAATTCATGGTTCCATCTATCACAGCAAGCCTTCCAGGTCCTGAAGCAGCAAAACAACCCCAGACCATCACACTACCACCACCATATTTTACTGTTGGTTTGATGTTCTTTTTCTGAAATGCTGTGTTCCTTTTACGCCAGATGTAACGGGACATTTGCCTTCCAAAAAGTTCAACTTTTGTCTCATCAGTCCACAAGGTATTTTCCTAAAAGTCTTGGCAATCATCGAGATGTTTCTTAGCAAAATTGAGACGAGCCCCAATGTTCTTTTTGCTTAACAGTGGTTTGCGTCTTGGAAATCTGCCATGCAGGCCGTTTTTGCCCAGTCTCTTTCTTATGGTGGAGTCGTGAACACTGACCTTAATTGAGGCAAGTGAGGCCTGCAGTTCTTTAGACGTTGTCCTGGGGTCTTTTGTGACCTCTTGGATGAGTCGTCTCTGCGCTCTTGGGGTAATTTTGGTCGGCCGGCCACTCCTGGGAAGGTTCACCACTGTTCCATGTTTTTGCCATTTGTGGATAATGGCTCTCACTGTGGTTCGCTGGAGTCCCAAAGCTTTAGAAATGGCTTTATAACCTTTACCAGACTGATAGATCTCAATGACTTCTGTTCTCATTTGGATCTTGGCATGATGTCTAGCTTTTGAGGTGCTTTTGGTCTACTTCTCTGTGTCAGGCAGCTCCTATTTAAGTGATTTCTTCATTGAAACAGGTGTGGCAGTAATCAGGCCTGGGGGTGGCTACGGAAATTGAACTCAGGTGTGATACACCACAGTTAGGTTATTTTTTAACAAGGGGGCAATTACTTTTTCACACAGGGCCATGTAGGTTTGGATTTTTTTTCTCCCTAAATAATAAAAACCATCATTTAAAAACTGCATTTTGTGTTTACTTGTGTTATATTTGACTAATGGTTAAATGTGTTTGATGATCAGAAACATTTTGTGTGACAAACATGCAAAAGAATAAGAAATCAGGAAGGGGGCAAATAGTTTTTCACATCACTGTACATCCAAAAAGTGTTCAGGAAGCGAAATCTTTGTTGTCCAATGTTATTTATACGGAGACAATCTATCTATGAAACAAACATTAAAGGGGGTCTTTGAGAAAACTAATAGTCATTGTGGTGCAGACCATACGTAACAACTATTGATACCCCTGCTCAAAATACACAGAGGGTGACAAAACAAAACAAATATGCACCTTGCGCAAGCCGTACCACCTGAGATACAACAATGGTAGTAAAACTGGAGTGAAACAGAAACAAACGCAAGCATAAAGGAAGCAATGTCCCAGTAAAACTCGAATAGAGAAGAAAATGACAAACATTATTAGGAAGGAATTAATTTTTATCAAAATTGTTCCAAAAGTGTCACGGACAAAGCCAGGCAATGCTAAATGGTCATCATGTCTGCCGGAGTTGCCGGCTGCTGTGGCTGCAGGGCTCATTATCCGACTCTCAGATTGCTGTCCTGTCCTGGGGCTCCCATCGCGATTAGCAGAGACATTGATGTCAGTGCCGACTGCAGACAGACACCCTGGGAGGCGAATTATGAAGCCAGTGTGCACATTTCGGCATCACTCTCACCAGACGCTGGATTTGAAAAAGGCTGTGTTCTTGGCTTTGGGTTGCCACATGTGCCATGTGTAATGTCATACCCTTGACACCATTGCTTGGCTGTGAGTTAAAGTGGCACAGAATGCTCTCATATAGTAAAAGGGACGCCTGCATATTACATCCCGAAAATGAAAAGAGAGCCGTCCCTGACATCAATCGGCTGCTGCTTTGTAAGAGTGCCACAGCTCATCTAGTCACACGGAGCCCTAACAAGCCACTCAGACAATCTTCTTTTTTTTTTTTTTTAAAAACGTGCATAATAAGAAGCGTGCTCTACAAAGAGCTGTCAGGATAGCGGAACTGCGAAACAGATGGAAATGCGTTAACTTTGATAGAACTGTTAAAAAACGCTATTCACCTGGGGCCCCGCTCATATCCATGGAAAAGGCAGCCAAAGCCGAGAGCAGCTGGCCAGATTTCCGTCTCTTTGATTCTAGGGATCAGCCTCAGCAGCTAACACCACAGGTTCAGATGTCCCTTTAAATGTGTCCAGCCTCTTGAAAGAACATTGATGTTCAACCAGCAGAATCTCCATCCACTTGCATGAATAGTGACCTCAGAGTCATGGGAGCGATCGAGCAAGCTCATGGTAGGCTCTCAGGGGTGCCTGTGTGGCGCTTTCACTTTTAACACTTCAGGCCACAGAAGTGGAGAATTAACTAGTCGCTTCTTATGTGCCATGATGTCTACCAGCTGGTCTTTAATGGACCAGAAATACATTCATGTATTGGAAAAAGTGAATTTAGAAAAAGGACAACCCTGACATGGACTGAGGGGTTTTTAGAATCCATGTATGTATGCATTGTAACAAGGAAATAGGGGACAGGTACGTTACAGAGGACTTCAGTGATGAGGTTTGTGGGGAAAAATGAATCTGATGCACAGGGATTGAAAATGCTAATGCATCTTGCTCCTGTTCTAGTCCTAATCTGACAATGGCTTCCTGCTCTTTGTGCTATTTATCAGCGGACCAGGATTGAAGGTGGGGCGTAGGGTGAAGTCAGAGTCTTCTAAGGTGAGGGTGGAAGTCAAAAAACAGGCCAGGTAGCATGGTAAATCTTCCCTTGCACATCCTTCAAAGGGACAAACCAACATCTTGTGTGTGACTGTGCGTATGAATTGCTTAGCCAAGTCAGTTCATTATCTCAGTTAGCAAAGCGTTATAGGACTTTAGTTTGTTATTGAAGGTAGATCTACCATTACTGGACTACAATACTTATCATAATGAACTGGGTGGTACGCCATCTACCACTTCCTTTCTCCACCATGATAATCCATAGCTCCTTAACCCTAAACCCTGCCTAATCCACCTCAAACCTCACTTTTGGCAACACTACTTGCACCCCAACTCCCTAAGCTCAGGCTGAGCCGATCCGAGAAAGAAGTTTAATGGCCCTACAGAAAAGAAGCAATGGCTTCAAAACTCAAAAAGAAGCATGAAGAGAGAGAGAGTAAATGTTAAAACCCTGGCCCACAATAACAAGAAAAACTTTTCTTTATAATGAGTAGCTGGTGCAGACAATTGATCTAGCACTCACATCAAAGACGTGCAGAAGCATCATCTAATTGAAATGAATTTACAGTACTGGTCAGTTCTCAGGCTCCCATGGCAAGGGTTCAAATTCATGTTTTATGTCTGTTTTGCTGTTTTAGTTATGTTAATTATGGACATCATTCTTTATTTTTTGATTTTGTCTATGCATATCAGTTGACTTTACCATGTTCCGTGTATTTTGTGGGTGGTTCCCACAAGAGGCAGCGTCGCCAGTCAATCACCACCATAAACTTCCCTCCTTGGGTAACTCTGAAGGGTCTCCAACAGTTCCTGGCGGTTCATTCTGAACGTGCCCGGGAGTGGAGAGTTTAGTTGTGTTTTGCGCTGTGCTGGTGCCTTTGGAATTCTGACCGTCATGTTGGCAGTTTGTCTATGTTTCTGGATTACTGCATTTGGACTTTTGTTTGCATTGGATTGCCTTTGTTTATTGGGCCAGTTCCTTTGCTTCTTGTGTTCCAATGAGCTTCTTTGTTATTAAAAACATTTTGAGAGTAAAGTTTTATTTTATAAAGATTTGGTGCTTGTACTTATTACTAGCAAGGGTTTGACAGTGATATCCCCCTCTAGTGGGAACTTTCTGAAGTGCTTTTTGAACTTATTAGGATTTGTATGCTTTGAGACTCCCAGTCCACAACAGTAACCGAGTGAAAACTGCAGTTTGCAATGCCTTTGACGTCACTCCTGACACACTCACTTAAGGACGTCATTGTCAACAAGACCACTCCAAGGCGTCTGTCTCATGTACTAATAAGGTGCATTGCCTGAGATGGCAGTACAACTGACACTGTACCTCAATAAAGGAAAATTTAAACTAAAAAAATCCTATTAAAGGCCATTGACTGTCACACTGATTGTCTGACTGCGGGGGTCCTTGGAAGCCAGTGTGCCCTCTTCATAATAGTTAATGCAATTTATTATTTATTTATATACACAATTTATTACTCTTCTCATCTTGCTACATAAATGAGGGCAAATCACCAGAATGTTTAATGGACTCCAATGAGATTCGTATTCATCACTCAGTCTGCTTTATTTCCTGTACTTTCTTTTTCAATTTTTCCTTGCCACGTTATGGTGTCAGTTTGTTGCCTCAATTATACACCATTTGCTAGGGGATTCTCGGCAGCACTGCTAATGTCTGTGATGTGCCATCTGTTGAAATGAAAAAGGCGATGTGTTTTATTACTACACGAGCATAATGGAGGATAATATCTAACATATAGGTTGTTGCATATATTTTGTAAATTGTCTTTAAACAAATAAATTAAAGCCATATTTTTATTTTACAAATGACAATTAAGGGGAAGCTGGATAATCCAGTTGTCCCTGGGGCACATTTATGACCCCACTTCATTATAAAAGCCCTTTTGTTAAGTCGCCACCACAGAAAACCGGGAAGAGAACAGAAGAGAGAGTAGGGGTTAGTATGGATTTTGGAGCCACCATGAATAGTTATGATAATTAATTGAATATACAGAGCATCAGGATTAAACTAAAATGAAGTTATGAGAAAGCCATGTTAAAGTAATGCGTTTTCAGCAGTTTTTTTTTTTTTAAAGTGCTCCACTGTATTAGCCTGGTAAATTCCTATTGGCAGGCTATTCCAGATTTTAGGGTCATAACAGCAGAAGGCCGCCCACCTCACCACTTCTTTTAAGTTTAGCTCTTGGAATTCTAAGCAGACACTCATTTGAAGATCTAAGGTTACGATTTGGAATATAAGATGTCAGACACTCCGATATATAAGATGAAGCAGATTATTTAAGACTTTGTAAACCATAAGCAGTATTTTAAAGTCAATTCTGAATGACACAGGTAGCCAGTGTAGTGGCTGGGATGATGTGCTTGGATTTTCATTTCCTAGTTAGGATTCTAGCAGCTGCATCATGGCTTTGTGTTCCAATTGCAATTTTCTGACTTGACCTTTTTTTTTTTTTTTGAGCATTTCCTGGTGCTACGCAAAACGTTTAACTGTCAGTTTGCCAACAGGAAAGAGGAAAGTTCCTGCATTATGACATCCCATTGGTTTGGAAAGTACATCAAGAAAGCCAGACTGGCATACAGTACATTTAGGCTTACAGAGTCTCAACGTCTCCGCCGCTCTATAAATGCAGACAGCCACGCTGTGTCTGTCATTCCATCAAAGAGACATGCTAGACCACGTTGGACCAGAGACAAATTAACAAACTAAGACAGAGAGCCACCTGGTAGCCTAAGCACACAAGATAAACTACTGATTAATCAGTTTGTATGATTTTACCAACACTCATTTTTACTCTGCTTATACTTTAGCTGACTAATATGTACCCAGTAAGACTTGACAGATTAAAAGACAGTATTGAAAAGAATTGTAAGGACCAAGAACATAGTAGAAGTGAGACTTAGATATGCTATTCAGGTGTGTAAGTCAACGAACCAGTCAGAGTAAATGTCAGGTGAAATGTATACAGTAATCCCTCGCTATATCGCGCTTCGACTTTCACGGCTTCACTCTATCGTGGATTTTATATGAAAGCATAATTAAATATATAACGCGGATTTTTCGTGGGTTCTGCGGACAATGTGTCTTTTTACTTCCTGTACATGCTTCCTCAGTTGGTTTGCCCAGTTGATTTCATACAAGGGACGGTACTGGCGGATGACTGAGAAGCCAACCAATCAGAGCACGCAGTTAAGTTCTCCTGACTGAGAAGCCAACCAATCAGAGCACGCAGTTAAGTTCTCCTGACTGAGAAGCTAACCAATCAGAGCACGCAGTTAAGTTCCTGCGTGCTGAATGCAATGCTGAGTGTTAACCAGGAAGTTTCGTCTCGCTCATTCAGCATCAACGTGTTTCTCTGTGTAAAGAGTTGTGCTCTTTTGTGTATATCTTTGTGTGTAGTCAAGCCCTTCATTATGGCTCCAAAACGATCTGCTACTGCTTCAGGGGCCGTGCCTAAGCGCAAATGGAAGATGTTAATGATTGCCGAAAAGGTAAACGTTTTGGATTTGTTGAAGGCTACGATTCTTTTTATTTAAAAAGTAGGAAAGGAATATAAGATCTACGGCTGCAGTGTCCTTTTAACCAGGGTGCAAAACGAGTTTTAAGTGGATGTAATAAGGCAGTAGTCTGGATGGAATCTGCTTTAGGGATTTGCATTGAAGACTGCCAGAAGAAGAACAACGGCAGTGCTTCACAATCGCCTGAAGAGGCTCCTTTGGAAGAGCTGTAACGCTCTCCTTTGTTGTGCAGTAAAACTAAACTCATTGTTATCGGACAAGTCATCGTGTCCTTGTTGGTGAGTAACCATAATTAATTTTCTACTTACAGTACTTAGTACATGTACGTACGTTTAGTGTCACTGTACACACATTTACTGTATACTATTTTTCTTGCGTTGTACATATTTATTGCTAGCGGCCTGTCTATCGTAATGGCTGTAACATATGTGATATCGGAGACACTCAATATCTTTAAAATAATATTTAGGTTTTACTGTATATAAACAGTGTGTTTATATACATAATTTCAATGAATCTCACCTAATATCTAAGAGAATACAAAGGGATTATGCTGTATAACTCTGCGGGGAATATTTATAAACAGTGTGGGAGAGTTTATAAGGGCTTAAAATATATAAAAATAACCACACAAACATATGGTTTCTACTTCGTGGATTTTCACCTATCGCCGGGGGTCTGGAACGAGGAGGGATTACTGTACATGAATTCAGCACTAGTATGTAAATTCAGTTAATTACAAATATAGACCTCTGCTCTTATTCTTTAACCACTTGGTGCCAGCCTCTGCCCAGGGCACTGTCCTTTAGTAGATTGTTGCACTGGGAAGAGTAAATAAAGAATGCAATGAACAAAGCTTCCTCCTGCCTTGCTCCTGACTCTAAGAGGTCCTAGTTTGAGGACAAGATTTCTTTCTACCACTTTGGAAACCTATTAATAAAAAGTGTAACACTGTCTCCTCTCTGTTGTGGTAGTCTGTGTAACTGGGGGTAGTGGTATCGAACTATTACAAAAGTCAACCCGCCAGTGACCAGGCTAGTAAAAGTAAACATACAGTACAATGGCGATCGATTGGGAATTTTTTCTGCAGGTCTATGTCATAAAGAGCCTGAAGGGGGAAAATGGTGACACCCGAGTATCCTCACATGACAAAACAATGTGTTACAAAATACATTTAATAGAATAGATGGTGCAAGGAAAACACCAACACTGAGTATGCCCAACAGAGGAGCAGAGTGAAATTGACTTTCATATAAACATATAATATATTACACACACACACACACACACAGTGGAACCTCGGGTCACGACCGTAATTTGTTCCAAAATCTGATTTGGTCGTGACCCAAACTAATTTCCCCCAGAGGATTGTATGTAAATACAATTAATCCGTTCCAGACAGTACAAACTGTATGTAAATATATATATATATGTATTTTTTAAAGATTTTTAAGCACAAAAATAGTTAATTATACCATAGAATGCACAGTGTAATAGTAAACTTAATGTAAAAACATTGAAAACACTGAGAAAACCTTGAACAGAGAAAACTAACATTGCAAGAGTTCACGGTACAGCCTTACGAACTGCTCGCTGTAAACACTTTTTTTTTTTAAATGAGTTTTAAGCACAGGGAAAAAAAATTTAAATTTGAAAAATCCTTAATTTATACAAAAACTAACCATAAACAACCAAGAAAACTAACCTTGCATGCACGCACGTCAGACCAAGAACAATGCACAGGGAGAGACTGAACACGTTCGGAAATCATCAGCACGTACAAACCGGAAGGGAAACTGGCTTGTTCGTCACCCGAGTGTGTGGTCGTGAACAGATGCAAAAGTTTGGCGAACTTTTTGGTTATGACCTGATTTGTACATGTTCCGAGACGTTCGTGACCCGAAGTTCCACTGTATCTCTATTATAAAAAAATACTGGAAGAGAAAGACTAGTTGGACGAAACGTGATCTTTACGTGAAGATCATGGAAGACACTTAAAAGACCCACAAGACGAAAGAGATTGGCCATGGAGTGTCTCGCAGGGACCTTAAACATGAGACTTTGTGCCAAGAGATTGACCCAGGACTGTCTTGCAGGACGCAGAACATGAGGTTCTTCCAAGACACGTCTTACTTACAACCAATATCAAATAAGACCACGGGCAGCAAAACACTCAGTCGTGTAAAGGCTTTAAGCACACACAGATCCAGGGCTCTCAGCAGATATAAAGCGTATAAGGACAATACGTTATAGATAAAACGTTGATGACTAAGCAAAGAAGAAAGAGCAGTGTGGAGAAAAGAGACTCAAAAGCATTGGAGAGAAAAAAATGCAAAAAAGAATAATCTAGGTGCAAATTCAGAAAATAAGGAAAGTAACAATCAGCCTGGAACAAGTGGAACTGAAAAAAAAAGCACATCCAATCAGGCTCAGAATTAAAAGACAAAGAGTAAAAGACAAAGTAGAACTTCATAAAGACATTCAAAAAATGTTGGCGCTATACACATGCAGAGCAGGTTAGAGATTATGAAAGCAGTAAAATTCAAAAGTATTATAGCATCCAGCCAGGTTGAAGTCTTTTCTTTTATTTTGAGTGACTGTTAGGTTCGATTGAGGGAGGGCGCAGTACAGCATGGAAGACTGACAGCAGGGTATTGATTGAGGTGGTGGGGTTGGATTGGATTGAGAGAGTCGCAGGACAGGAAGAGGGGTTGGACAGGGTGCTAGAAGGTTGTGTTTGGGGTTACGAAGTCTGCGTTCTTTTTCTTGATTGTTCAAGTAAAACTTTTGTGAGACTTTACTATGTCGGTCAGTTTTTTTTTTTTTTACTTCTCTTTGAGCCGGACGTGGAGGTCGCTACAGTATTAAAAAAAAGATAGTAAAGATCGCATTAACACAAACAAAAGGAAATTATTACTTGAAAAAAGGGAAAATAATCACGGACCAGGTGCAATTGAAAAAATAGCAGGACAAAGCGAGGTCAGAAATAAAAGACAAAGAGTAGAAAACAAAGTAAAACGTCATAAAGAGGTTAAAAAACAAGTGGGCCAAACACATGCAGAGCAGGATATAAATAATGAAAACAGTGGAGTTCAAAAGACTAAAAAAAAAAAAAGTAGGCGTGAAACACATGCAGAGCAAAATGTGCTTTACCTCACATGCATTTATTGTTTACTTTGCAAAAAAAAAATTAACTGCTGATGATGAAGATCGTTTTGTCTGTGCCAAAATTCTAAACAGAGAAACCTGTCCTGAATTATGGTACAAAGTCATTAAACACACGTCTCACGGACCTCATTTAAAAGATTCAGCATATTGGGACTCGAAAGATTCAAAATATTGTTTTTACCGAAGTTCTGAAATAAAAGAGAAACTAATGAAATAGCAACAATTCAAAGAAAAAAAAATCTTAAAAGTGTGTATCCGGAAAAACAAAAACCAGGGGTTGGCGAGTGAAGCAAGCAGGGGGCGAAGCCCCCTAGTGTGTATGTGTGTATATATATATATATATATACTGTATATATATATACTGTATATATATATATATATATATACTATATATATATATATATATATATATATATATATATATATATATATATATATATATATATATCATGTTCTCCTCTTGTTTGTGTGGGTTTCCTCTGGGTACTACTCTTGGAATTCTAAGCAGACACTCATTTGAGGATCTAACAAAACAATACTCACTGACATGTAATAAAATATAAAAAGAAAGAGCAAAGACAATTTACAAAATAAAAAAGACAAAGAAAAGAAAATTTAGAAAGACTCTGGAGCCACAGATGAAACCCTGGCTATGGCATCACACCTTCAGTGACATCAACAGTTGTCCATCTTGTTTCCCTGATGAAGTCTGGCAAAGGCTAAAGACGCCTGGCTGCTGCAGAAGGGCTCCATGCATGGGCCACGTTCCGCTGGCACTTACACCAAGAGGTGTGGGCAGATTCTAATCAGAAGCCAGCCTGAGGACAGCTCTAGGGGCTCAAAAATCAATTTCCTTCCACTTTATAAGTTGCAGGACTGTTTTCTAATTGCCTGTTGTGCTAGTCCTCTATAATAGATTTCCTTTTGAAGCGTTTGGAAAAGAAGACAGGGCTGATGTAATGCCAAGCTCCATTAGAAGCCTACATAACTACAGTTGCTTTTTTGCATCCTAGAAATGTTTTTCTATTTCAAGTGGAGTAAAGCTGGATGATCCACATCAGTATTGGAAGCGAAAGAAAAAAGAAAAAAGCATGTTCCTCTAGAATTGCTGTCTCCAGGGTGGGCCGTGTGAGCTGTGAGTCTTGAAACAGGGCACAGTGAAGCTGAAGGTAGTGCCAATCAGAGGCAGGGCTGACTAATAACCCTTTAGAATTTCACAGATAGTCATTGATATCGAACATGGACACAAACCAGACTCTACACTACTCAGATATTCACACACACAGATAATGAAGGGGCTCATTTCACTCAACTACCTGTCTGTTTTATCATTAACTAGCTGAAGTACCCGGCATTGCCGAGGTATATTTGTAGAATGGGTTTAGGAAGCTGTGGTTGTGCAAAGTATGACAACTGATCCAACAAGAAATGTTCAGGTTATTAGCAGGGTCACCCCGTCTAATAGTAACAGAAAGACACAAACAAGAACGGTGCACAAAGGGGTTTCTACAAAATATGATCTAGAAAAAGCTGAGCGCTTGAAGTGATCAGGTCTGGCCCGGAGCTCCGTCTCTCTCGAGTGTCGGTCCAGAATGAGACGTCCCTTCTGCGAGTGCCTCCTCATCTTTATACTCGGCCAATTAGAAAGGGTAGAGTCAGTAGTTCTGTGAATAGATAGAGATGATACCACTAGCGACAACGCAACATCTTGCTTATTACTTATTATTGCATTATATGCTTAGTACCTCTGGCTGAGGACTCATTGGTTGTCCGCTCTCACGCACACAGGCCACTCCTATGACTAACGTTTTTGACGGAATGACTCATAGATTAGTTCAAGTGAGTCACTGGGTATGTTACGTTATGTAAGTGGCTTCATGAGGGGCCACTGCTGACTCCCTATGATTATGTAAGTGAAGGCTATGACTGAAAATTGCCAGAAAAAGTTGTCTAATATTACATGGCCTTAAGGCATAAAAAGTGTAGTCAAGTAGTGGGCAACACACACACACACACAATCACATAAACAGTAAATACACATAAGGAAACCCAAAATGTTTATCTTAGATTGTAGTCAAGAACTGAGTTCGATTTCATTTACCACAACTGTTCAAAACAAGAAAGAAATACAAGTTTTAAGATCTGGTGTGAATCCACAACCTCGGACAAATAGGAAACACATTATGTTGACCTTTTATACCCTTCACTGAGTGATGTCACACACATCTGGGGTGAGCTTACCTGGCAACGACTTTGAAGCTCTCACAAACAGGTCAAATTTTTTTTTGTCCATAAGAAAAACAATACGGCCTTGTGGTAGAACATTACTAACTTTCAACACCGTTTAAAAAATTACTGTAAGCCATCCTCATTCGGGGTGTTCATAAGAAATTTAATAATTTGCCTCATGAGGTAGAAGTATGTAATAAACAAGTATCACATATTTCAAATATTAATGTGTGTGTTTCAGTTTAAATATATAAAGTATAAATATTCTTGAATGTAATGGAGATTTATCATTTTTCACCCTTTGATGGAGAACCACAGAGGGCTAATAAAGGTTCAAAAATCAAAAACATCATATTCATAATCACTGACCCCGAAATAGTGGGAGTGGCTCTTAGGGGACAAGGACCACCAAAAGAATCAAATGACAAAAATATTATCACATTTGTGATTAGCAACCTCTAAGCATAAAACAACACACAACATATCCATTTTTTTTCAAGTTTTGTGAAAAGGAGTAACTTTGACCCCTTGTATCCATTAGGGGGTGAACTGCTGGGGTCGGTCAATGTGGACTGCACCGCTTCATGGCCTTCTGACACCAATTGATTTGCTCTTTATCATAAGGGTGGAATTTCCTGTACAAAAAAATGTTTCAAAAATGGCCTGAGAATGAGGGTTCTCTTGGGTTCGGTGGGGCTCGACAACTTGCATAACTAGACATCAAGAGGAGTCCACCGGTATTTTGACGTACTAGCAAGTGAGGAGATGCTGGACCAACAAAAAATAAATAAAAATATAAAATAAAACACTGAAGTGACTTCAAAGCGTTCATGTAGCAAAATGTAGCGTGACCACAAATTTACTTGAACACTGAAAGCCCCAATTGAAGTAAGTCTCAACTTACTAACTCAGTCCCCCATAAGACAGTCCCAGTGCTGATGTACTGTAGATGACCGACTGACGGAGACAGAGAGTGGACCTCAATACAAACAAGTAAGGGGACAAAACACAGGGATCAACAATCACGAACGTCAAAGCCAAAGCAAGAAATAAGACACAGTCAAAACAACATGGGCAAAAAAGTCAAAGCCAGAAAACAAAAATTAAAGAACCTTTTGGAAAGTTGGGAGGTGCGAGTCCGCAGCTCAGATAAGGAAGGGAATTCCTGGTTGACCTTTTATATTAAAAATGGAATCCTGGCTAAAAATGAATGGTTGTGTTGAATAAAAAGCCTGGGGCAAGTAAACCTCAGCAAAAGGAGCTCAAGAAGACATCTAAAAATTCATAAAGCATACCGAAGTCACACGGCTGACCTGTGCGTGACTGTGGACGGCGACTGCGGGCGGCTGCCATGTGCGTCCCAAGCTCAGATCTCATTTTCGTTTTCTTCTCAGTGTTTACAGCTCAGATGGCATGGGAAAAAGTGCTGACCAAACGGTACGACTGCGCTGTTGATTTATGTTGTGTGATTCATGACAGCACAGGAAGAGCCCTGAACGTGAACTGCACATACACGCCAGATGGGTTTCATTCTCATGTCCCTCAGGACTCATCTGAATTCACACACAGAGCCCACTGGTGCTCCAACTCCGGCGCTGCCCTAATGAGCCTTTAATAACAATGCCAGAAAATGGAGAAGGCGAATGTGGCACAGAGGCCCACCTGAGTGCATGAAATATGTAATGTCAGGTAAGCAAGATGCAAATGCAGCCCCCGGCGCCACCTTCAATATTCACACCCCCACCTTTAAAGGCCTCAAGTTCAGTGTGCTCAGTGGAGGGCTGTTATAGATGAGTGTGTCATGAGGACGGGGAACACGAAACGTCTGGTTGGAAGGGCAGCATGGCACATGACATGAACTGTGCTTTAGTGATTTATGAACCAAGTACCAATTGGAAAAATGAAATAAATGGACATGGAAACAGCAGAAGAATAAGGGCGGCTCTGGTATGAACCTCAGACAGAGGTGGGATGTTCGCGAAATGAAGGGGGAAAAAAGACTGGCACGGTGGGCAACATTGTCACCTGACAAAATGTGGTCCATATGTAATGACAATTACAAGTATTTTATGTTTAGAAATGAACTACAAACAAAGTGGAATTTGAGTGTCACAGCGGGCAGCTTCGCCACATACTGGTACAAGGACCTCTACTTGAACTCTGAAGCAGAGTTTAGTATGCAAGGAGTGTGAAATGCATTTTAGTTAACAATTTAAAATGTGGATCTAAAATACCAGCAGAATGAAAGTGGCACAGCAGGCAACATTACCACCTCACAGGACTTGGACCCCAGTATACAAGTTAGAGCCCGCTTTACATGGACAAAAGGCGATTTGTTAACGATTTATGGTGGCACAGTGGGCAGCACTAATAGAAAACAGAACGTGGCTCCCAGTTAAACCCCCTAAAGGAAAGTGGGGCACATCTGTCTGTCTGTTATATAGTGCCTTTCACCTATCCGTATATCTATTATATAGTGACTTTTACCAGTTATATAATGTCTTTCCTATCTGTTACACACTGCATTTCACATTTATCTATTTTGTTGTACATTTATCTATAAAGAGCTTTTCATATCTGTCTACTTTATGGTGTCTTTCATATAGGTCTACTGTGTATTACCTTTCACATCTATCTAATATATAGTGCCTTTCATATATATCTATTGTGTGGTATCCATCTACCTATCTATACTATATGGTGCCTTTCCTACCTATCAATATTTCTGCCTCGTGCCTTTCCTATCTATCTGTCATTATTGTTAACAGGTAATGTCTTTCATCTATCTGTCTACCTAAGGACTGAATCCTGCCCCCATTGCTTCTTCCACAGATAGGCTTTACAGTAAAGTGGATTGCTGCATTGCCCCCCACATGCGCTTGTGAATGTTTTGTGTAATGAGTAGTATGCAGAAAGAAGGGGCGGAGCATACACTTGGGCGTGGCAGTGTGAGAAAGGTGCGGGAAGGCCAGACAGTTCAGAAGGGGGTATGAGCGGGCAGGACAGACTGTGATTTTGGCATGAGAGTGCCCATCGCCCCTAGTGACCAGACTCTAATCTAAAAATATAAAAACTATTTAAAAAAAAAATGCCTGTCTCACTACGATTTATCAAAATGCAAGTCTACTTCTGTCAGAAAGGCTAACTTGTTGGATTATGGGATGCGGTCATATGTTGAGATAGACTGATGACCGCTTTAATCCATTTAAGTGGTTTAGATTCGGGAAATTCAGGGCAGGTGCTTCAACCGAGTTGGTGATTGAGCCGAACACCCTGTACTTATTCACTCGCCAAGGCCCTTCACCCACCTCCCCATACAACTGACCAGCACACTTTGCTTATTTCATACTTTTTGAACGTGACAAGAGATCTAATCAAAAAATAAAAAAAAGAAAAAAGAAACAAGCCAAGCCGGCAGAAACTTTGAAAAAACTAAGTTGCTAGGCAACTCCTGGCTACGTCTCTGGCGTGCGCGAGCCGTTCACTGCATTCATAAAGCCTTGATGGGCGCCGTGCGGCATACAGGAGAGGCAGTCAGCGGCAGCAGGCGCACAGGAGAGCGGTGCTTAGTGGGTCACTCGATGCCATCAATCACTTCATGATGAAGCACTTTTTATGGTGAGAACCATACTCACTTAAGTGGTTCACTCAGAGCAATCAGTTACTTGAAGCTGGGATCTCTGGATTTAAAACATAACACTGGATCGCCCTGGGGAAGGCGATCAGTCTGAAGATCGAAAATGATGAAACTGCAATCAGCAACAGGACTGGGCATCAAGAACTCTGCAGAATCAAAGGGCTGTGACTAAAAGTCAGCTTCAAACCTGGGAATGACAGGCGTGCAGGGGGCTGCAGACCTCAAACCTCAGTTTGGGGGCCTTTTGAAACACCCCGGGGGAATGTGTGGCCAAGTGACTGAATAAACTATTAGGGTTATGTCAGCCTTGTGCACCCTCTCGTAAAGCCCCTCAGCCCACCTTACAGAAAGCCTTTCACATCAAGTGTCTTTATAGTTATCAGTTCTGTACAGTTATATATTCTATATAGTGCATTTCACATCTATATAATACATAGGTCCTTTCCTATCTATCTACCTATTTGTTATATAGTTCCATTCACATGTATTATATAGTGCCTTTATTATGTCTACTGTGTAGCTCATTTTCTTTCCTATCTGTCTGCCTTGCACACTGTGCTTTTCCTATCTATCACTTATATATTGTCTATGATATATTATACAATTATTTTTATATCTTTATATTATATAGTTCTTCACATCTATCTATTATATAGTGTCTATCCATCCTGTACTGCCTTATGTCTATCAATAGCATTGTTCACTTTATCTATTATATATAGTGCCTTTCACATCTGTCTATAATTTACTATTTCTTATATCCATTTTCATATAGTTTCGGTTATATCTATCAATTACATATAGTGATAAACACACATACACTTATATAGCACCTTTCAAATCTTTCCAGCTGCCCACTTCTCAGTCTTTAACAGATATCAAGTGTATGCCCAAGCTCAACAGTCAGTCAGATCAGATGCCTCAGTGCAGTGCAGCACTTCGTGTTGTTCACTTGTACAATAAAAATAAAAATAGAAAAACTGAAAAAAAGGTTGGTTGTTTCAGTTATTTCATCAGTTATTTAAGGTATTCACAGAATTTACTTTTAATTTTGAAAACTAAGACTACAAGTATATATGTAAGGAATTCTGAACATTTTGGGGACTGCAGGGAGCGCTCCAGCTCCGTCCCGATCCCTGTCACCTCAGCCCCGTCAGAGTCACATCTTGTGCACGCCGCACTTCTAATATTAAACTGCTATTTTCATTTTTGTTTTCAAATTAATATGGCTAACTAAGAGAGCAAACGCTGTCAGACTTTCTATGCTTCTTTGATAGCTTGCTGGCTTTCACTTGACGGGGGGAAAAACAAAGAACTGGAAATGAAAATAAAAAAAGTGTCGATGAGGACAAAGGCTGCGTTTTTATGCAACTGGTAGTCGTCAGAGTTCCAGCTCAAAGTACCCAATGTGATCCGATGGCTAGCAGTGGGAACCCCATTCTTGTCTGCTCTCCTTTAGTTATTTAACAGACTTGAACTTGCCACTCCCCAGAACTTCCATGCCAGCCCTCAGCACTGCTCATGTGTGCCAACGCTGCACGTTCTGTGAAGGACCCCCTTCAACCATCCACCTGAAGAGTGGTCACCATCTCATCCTCCCTTTTCTGTTTCTTTTGTCTTTCTTTCTTTTCAATGCACTGGCCTTTCATTCTTCCAACTTCTTTAGATGCCATTTATTGATGACCCACACCTATCCCACATAACTAGCCCAGCACTGGTACTCACTCTCTTTCATGCGTGTGCTGCTTATTATACCACCAGCTCATGCTTAAAACCATTGAACCAATAAATAAAAGGGAACTCAAAAAAACACCCTATGGCTTGGCTCACCTCAATCATGACTGCTCCTCTTAAGAAGCCAACACTGATGGCTGCAATAAATATTTTAATAATATGCTTTATTACTAGAGTTGGTCCCTACCTTGCACCCATTGCCACCTGGACAGGCTCTGTAGTGTCTAGGATTTGATTAATGCCACAAATGTGTCCCGACTTTCTCAGGGTCCCAGGACCAACTCCAAATTGATAATGGAATGTGATACATGGAGAATGTGCGACACATAGACATACCTCAGACACCATATGTGCCTCAGCTTTGAAGAGGTTCCCATAAGGCACTGTGCCAGACAGGAGTGACCAGACTCAAAATATACAATGACATCTCTCAGAACAAAAATTAAAAGGGAAGAAAGTCAAAACCCGAAGGCTGAGTACTCGGGCATTTGCCTCACAGTGAACCTCCAGCCAACAAGTGCTTCTGTTCAGCTGTTGGTGTCAGCAGTGGGATCTCAATTCAGTTTAACTCTTCTTGGAAGGGGATGGTGAGCAATAAACGCTCATTAGACAGGCTGTCTCTTTTTCCATCAATGCTATGGTCTTCATTCAATAGTGGAGGCCTCTGCAGTGCCGCCATTTCTCAAGGAGAGAAAATCAGCAGGGCAAATTAAGCTAAACTGAACTCGAGAATCTCAGATATGTAGATTTCCATAGAAATTGCTAGCTAGCAGTACATTTTACCTCAGTCTGAGATCCGGGATGCCGTGACAAACGCAGTGCTTGTAGTTTTACCTCCACACTGTAAAATATTGCAATTTTATGGTAAAGATTTTACTGTCAAATAAAGTTCAAAGCCATAAAGCGCTTGAGTGTCTCTTGTGTAAAAAATTCACAGCAATCACCTACTACAATTTACAGGAATTCCCACCTTGTAACTAACGGCGTTCGGCATTTTGTGTTTATCCTACCGGCACTGTGCCAAAACAAGTTTTTTTTTTCTGGCATGATTCATTGAGGAAAAAAAAAATGAAAATCAGACACTAAACAGTCACGCAAGATATCACAGACTGACAGATGCAAAAGGGAGTATATAATAGACATATAGAGAGACATGAAAGGCACCGTATACAAGGAAAACTGAGTCGCTATATAAAATGAACAGATAGCTAGAGAGATAGATCCGAAAGGCGCTATATAAGCTAGCTAGATGGAGGCATGTTGAGACCTTTAGGATGTTTCCAGTCTGAACTTTGTAGTTGCTCGGGGTTTTTCTTTCTGTGCTTTATGGACTTTTGTCGTAGTTGTTGGACTCCCAAACGAAGGATTTTGGACTTTCTGTTCAGTTAGTTCTTGTTAACCCTTTAAATGCCTCTCTAGCAGACAGTGTAAATTCCACTCTAGTGAACCCTAAGACCCTGCCAGGGTCCTGAATGCACAACCGTCCCTTCGCAGCCTGTGTTGTTGTTTTTTTTTTCTTTGTCACTTTATAAAAGTACACAACATGATCATTTGATCTTACAGCCACTAGGGTTAATGCTGCGAGTCATCCATGGTGCCAACAGGTCACGCTGCGTTCAAGCGGGCTCTCTCTTCATCTCCATTCCCCACCCTAGGCAGCTCGTGACCACTGTAGCTCCAGGGTGGGCACCGATTTACAGAGCTCACCGCTGAATGACCTGAATGAGGAAATGTCACACTGTGGCCAGTTTGTTGCTTTCATTCTGGCTCACCTTTACATTGGAATTATCAATAAAGAAAGACCCCCCCCTGCGCTGCCATTGACAGAGCATGACCACCTAGTGGACAGCGAGGAGCTCCTTAAGATTTGCAGTCTCTGGAGACGGACAGGACGGCCACAACTGAGAATAAATTGTGCAGGCAAAAACAAAAAATACACAACACGACCCTTCAGCAATGCAAAAAACTGTAACAGGACTGCTATCTGGACATCTGGAAGGAATTTCCCATTGCTGTAATTCTGCCTGCATTGTGAGTTATTTGCCGTTTGGGTATACTAATATTTACGTGTGCATTTATCCATTTTAAAGTTTTACAATGATTTTGACGAGTGCTCAATAAGAATTTCATTTGCACCTAACAGCTCGATTGAAATTAAAGGGGCAGGGAAGTGCAAACCATCAACCCTACTGCCTAAGGTTTCTGAGACACAAGTCCAAATCCCAGCCCCAAGGACTGTCTACTCTGTGTGGAGGTGGCATGGCATGTTCTTGCTGTGTCCACGTGGGCTCAACAGGGACCCCCACATCCCACAGACGTGCAGCTCGAGTATAAAATGACCTGACATAAGTGAGTGTGCGTGTTTATTGGTGTTGCATAAACAGCGGCATACACCTTTACTCTTGTGCCTATTTGTGTAGACTTAGACGTGTGTGTGTGTGTGTGTGTGTATTGGTGCCTCTGCGCTAAAGTGTGCACATATGGGTGTGAGTTTATGTACACAGAGAGGAGTGTGCATGTGTATGAAGGACTATGAACTTGTGTGTGTCTGCTTGTAAACAGATGACTCTGTGTGTGTGTGTGTGTGTGTGTATTCTGACTTCACCTCACATCTACTGATACTGCCTCTGAATTTCCTCTTTCCACATTTTGCTCATTTCTATTCTCTTCTCCTGCTGTCACATCCTGATGCTTATCTTGACCATTCTTTTGTTTTTACTGCCCCCTCGTAGTTGGTCACCCCGACCAGTTCTTCGATGCCAACGTCTCTCTGGCCGGTCTGTGGGTGCCCAGCTTGCCGTTTCTGCTGACTCAGTGCGATCCGTCACGTTCCCGCCTTGATATAAACGACGCGTCGAGCGGCTTGGAAATTTATGTTTATCACGAAATACTTGCTGACTAAATGAACCTGCCTTCCGAGTCCGGGCAGCGCCACTCTTGCGCCGATTTCCCGTGCATCTGATATTAATAACGGGGGCTTTTGTTTCACACACACACACACACGCAGAGCGAGCAGCTCTCCATAAAACACGCTCCATCTGATCACACAGACTTGAGAGCGCGAGGAAAATGAGGAAATAAATCATCCCGTGTGCTGTGGGCAGAGCGAAAAAGAGGAAAACAAGCAATGCGGGGAGGGAACACAAACAACTAACACTCGGGACACAGTCTGCAGCACTAGACTGGGACGTGCGACAAAGCAGGGTGACGCTAGCTCAGGTTGCAGACGGAGTCCTCCATGGGGCCATTTGCACGTACTCCCTGTCTTTATGTGGCTTTCCTGCAGTTTATAAAGTCGATAAATGACATGGGGGCGAGTGCAGTAGCATGTTGTCTCATCGACTGAGACGGAGCTAACTGTCTTTTTTATTGAGTTCATAGTTTCAATCAGATGTCAGAAAAAAAAAAAACCCTTTTCGTATTCCTAATTACATAAAACACAACGGGCATCCGTGTAAAGAAGCCGGCATTGTGCCTTTGACGCATCCTGATAGGAACCAACATGGAAGGGATTTACAGTAGCAGTGCAGTCCATCATGGGGCAAACTCGGGCACACACCCCATAAGCTTCGGGTTTGAACCCCAAAGGTGCAGGGTCATTGAGACAACTGCTGCGCTGGCCACTGTGCCGCCATGCACCAAATCAAATATAACACGAGCACACTGTGGTAATTAAAATTCATGTTTGGGCTGCCACCACAGAAATACGTTTAGGACTCAGCCAGCCTGCCCAGGGCACACTCACCTTCATACTGGGTCACTTTTAGAGACAGCCTGGTGTGATGTTAAAGGCTTTGGCCTTCAAATCCTGCCACTGACACTGTATGACCCTGAACAAGTCACCCCACCTGCAAAAACAAAAGAAATGTAACCAATTATAGCTGAGGTGTTGTAAGTCGCCTCGGATAAAAAATATTGAGTGATATCTTAATCTGTGCCTTTTTGGCAGGTGGGTGGAAAACCTGTGCAGACATGGAGATTGAGGAGGTTCAACAGGGGCAGCGGGACAAGATTCAAACTCGGTACTTTGGAGTTGTGACCCACTCACGGCTACAAATGATACAGAAAAATAATATTCAGAAATCTATCTATAGAAATACTCAGTAAAAGTAAATTAGTAAATTCATCAGATGTGTGAACCTGCTTGGTTCACAGAATGCATGGCATGAACAAGCATGGATGGCGGGCAGTGTGGGTCATCCCTACAGGCTATCGACAACTTGCACAGGATCCCACTATTATTTTAATAATTAGTTTTGTAACAGGGAGACGATTTTCCTGAATTTAAACTGGGACTGGTCACGTCAAAAGGAGACAGCAGGGATTTGTTTCTTTCCCCCTTCATCCATACTGACTTTAATACACAGAACAGGGCAGCATGGCATCAAAGCAGTTTCATCCGTCAAGAGTAACTTGACAGCGAGAGAGACAGGGAAAGATCTACAGGCGCAGGAAAACGTGGCACTACCACGTTCCTCCATTATCCAAGCATAACCATGGCTGTTACACTTTGGATGTTTCCTCTTCTTACGCATGTGTTGGTGCCCACCTTCAGTACTTGGCATGGTGCTTACCTGCCATGCTTTATTTCACCATACTGGTGGGCCACAAACTTTACGTGTCAGGCTTCCCTTGCCATACAAGGACATCTCCCTCCTGGCGTTTGTATGGAGTCAGTGGACTACAAAATCAACAAAGCAATGAGGTCACGTCATGTCAGTGTCCTGCAACAGATGTAAAGGTAAAGTTTGTTAGTAGAGTCCGTGCCAGCAGAGACCGGTGCCATAGAGAGAGCATACCAAAAGATTCAAGTGCCATAGAGAGAGAGTATCTGCCAGTGCCAGAACAGAGACTGAAGCAATAGCCAGTGCCAGCCGAGAACCCACCATTGAGAGAGCATCAGGCAGTATGACAGCCCAGAGCCACAGAGAGAGCAGCAGCCAGCAGCAGAACAGAGCCCAGTACTACAGAGAGGGCATCAGCCATTGTCAGCGTGCAACCACGTGAAGACCCAGCAAACGGCACACAAAGGGTAAGCGTGCCATGATTTGAACCCAGTCTCTGGTGCTGCGACCCGGCATTATTTTTGTTCCTCCATCCTTTTTCTTTTTTAGCTTAAAAACACAACATCACTATTTCAAGGGCACACTTCCACATGGCAGGTGGGTAGCCACTTACCCAGAAGTCTGACATTTGTGTTTTTTGAGATATGAACATGGAGCCACGTACACTACAGGGTGTCATCACTCTCACGTCTCCAAGTGGCCTAAATCATAACATTTTTTTTTTTGTTTTGGGGTGTTACTGTCATTTTCGCTGCTCATTTCAAAAAGTTTACTCCTCGTTAGCGCTGCCTTCATTATAACTGGCGTCGCGGGCCGGAGAATCATTCGAGATTGCGAGATGGAGGTGATGTGAAAAGGACGGGAACATGAAGAGTACTGAACATGCAGCACGAGATCAAATGAATATTTACAGACGCCACGTGAGCGCACAGGGCCGCCGAGCCCCCCAAGCCCCTACCACGCCGCTTCTCCGGGAAGAGCCCAAGTGATGCTTTCTTATAGATTTATAGAGCTCAAGAATGAGAACAAATGTCAAACAATGCAAAATAATAAAAAAGTGAGCCCAGTAACATGGAGGTAATAATAAAAAGCACAAACAATACTGTATAGGCTGTACAGAAAATAGTAAACATTTCATACCCTGTCTGTTTACACGAGTTCTAGAATTATTAAAAAGCCAGACCACCATGGCACAATGAATATTTTTGAGCTTCACTGAAAAACTCACCTTGCAATGGGGGTTTGAGGAACTCATTAAATTCACAAAGTGGGTTGGCAAACCAGAGCACCAGGAGAAATGCCCACCCAAGCACAGGCAGAAGATGCCAACTTTACAGCGACCGTCCCACTCTTGTCTGATTCAGGGATGCCAGGGCCAGAGCCATCCCAAGTTGGCATCCCATTCCACTTTCAGACTGCACGGGTGCCAGATGTGACCTTTGGGTCCCTCCTTGGGTGGGAAGTTTTTATTTATTTTTTTCCCCAGGTGTTCAAAAAGTTGGAAATCCAAGTTACTCGAAATTCCAAAGGACTTGGAACATTAATTATCACATCTCCCTGCAGCTTTACCTAAATGTGACAGTAAATTTAAATGTATGCAATCTGGAGCCTTTTACCGTAGATCTGAGGACATATTTGCGAAGGGTGGGGGTGACAGATGTACAGCTGTGCTGAAGTGATGCTCGGTTACTGCATGAATGCAGAAAAAAAGAATAAAATGTAATTTCTTTCTACTATAGCATCCTTGGTAGTGGAGCTCTTAGAGGATAATTCAGGCATGAATAAGAAAAGATTGCTTTTACTTCATAGAATTGTGAAGAGATGGCACAGTGGCGTGCAAGGCTGCCTGGCATATCTAATGCCCCGGGTTTGACTCCTTGCCTGGTCGTTTTCTGTGTGGGGCCCTCATGGTCTCCCTGTGATTCCTGACGTTTGTCTCACACTTCAAAGCATGCATGTGTTTGATTGACAGGCAATTTTAAATTGCATATGACTGGGCTCTGCTATAGACTGGCACATCTGGATTAAAAGTGTTTGGGAACCTGCCCTGTCCAGAAATTGTTCCCATCACCCTCAGGCTGCTGGGATAGGCTCCAGCTTCCCATAACCCCGCTCAGGACATGCAGGTTCAGAAAACAGATAACTGGATAATATAATCACATCAAAGTGGCACAGTTCTGGGTATGGCTCTCTCACTGCTCCAGGGTCTGGGATGGACTTTCAAGATGGCCTTGGGAGGTTTCAGGTGGTGTGGCTTGAACCTTCTCCATGTACCTGTGCGAGGGTCTGGAGACTCTAGTGGTGGACAAGTTCTGTTCCAGGAGGTTTCTTTCATGACCGACGTCTTAATCAGGTACAGAACAACTTGCTTACTTTGATATTGTGCTCCTTGTTCCCTTAACCCTCCTGCTGTGTCAGAAATCTCCTCTTTCTCATTGGTGGGACAATCAGCCATATTGACTGGGGATGATCAGAGCACTTTAAGGTAGCAAGGGTTTTCTTTAATTCTACTTTTTAAAATATTTTATTAAAAGCAGCTGTTCTGTGACAAACACACAAACAGGTGGAGATGTCACCCATTTAGTGGATTAGCGGTCTCTCCTTTGTTACTTGGACTCCTGGTACGTCACCTACTGGCTAAGAGAAAGAAATGGCAATGAACATGAAATTCTGGAGAAGCACACAAGTTTTTTTTAAAAAAAAAAAGAAGACATGTAGGTGGGCGCTGTACATGAAAAAGGTGAAAGCACTGAAAAAGATCTGACAAGGGGTGAAAGTGAGCAGCTGAATTAAACAAGGAGCTCAATGTGGTGAAGGAGCTGGTGAGAATGGACGGCTGTAGTCGCCATGGCCCCCTGCTGCTCTAACATTAGTGTGAATAAAGTTAGGCCCAGGGGTCTCTCTGGCACCCAAGATCATGAAAATAGGCAACGAAATGTTGATGTAGGAAGAAACAGATTTAGAAAATCAAACCATACAGTAGGAAGGTAGAAAACCTTTTATATAATCACGTAGAAAGCATTAAATAACAGGAAGAAATACACTACAGCATACAGATGTGATGAGTACTGTATGACAGAAAGAGATACAGAAGTGAAAAGCACTACACTATAGACAGCAATGAAAAGTGCTATGTAATTGATACACAGATAGAAATATAGAAGTGAAAAGCACTGTATGATACAGATATATAGATAAGAAAGTTGCTAATAATAGAAAGAGAAGAAATACACTATTTAACAGATAGATGCTATAAATACTATACCAAATGTTGATAGACTGTGTAACAGACGGCCGGCAGCTACTTTGGGACACTACCACCCCCAAGACGCTAGACGGCAGCTTTCCTGGACTGTAAGTAGGGCACCATGGGACATGGAGTTCGTTATCTTAGCCCTGTTGGGTGCTGTCAGGGGACGTGGTGGAACAAAGATGGGAGACAAGGTTCTCACCTAGCCATGAAGTACTAGCAAGTCATGGGGACGGAAGCCCAGAAGTACCTCCAGGCTGATTAAAAACTTAAGTGCTCTGTCTGACCCGGAAGTGCTGGGTGGTCACGTGGACAGAAGAGCAGAAGCACTTCTGGGTCAGGCACTATATAAAGGACACCTGTGAACCCAGAGTCGGGTGGAGGTGGGCAAAGCTTGCTGGGAGATGGAGAGGAGAAAGAGAAACAGAAAGAGGGAGAGAGATGTGTGTTGGTGTTGTTTATTTGCCTGTTAATTGTGGCTGTGGTGCTTGGAGGGCACTGTACATAGATAGATAGATAGATATGAAAGGCACTATACAGTATAATGATAGATAGATAGATAGATAGATATGAAAGGCACTATATAGTGTAATGATAGATAGAGATAGATATGAAAGGCACTACATAGTATAATGATAGATAGATAGATATGAAAGGCACTATAGAACAGACAGCTAGAGCTCTCTGTCAGGATGCTGGTGCAACCAAAATGTTAACAATGAGTGAGCCATGTCATGGCCGTACCTAATAATCAGGCCCTTCCCTTCTGCCCCACAGGTCTGTTATTTTCAATGTGAATGCTGTTGACTCCACTTCATGTTTTTATTGAACAAATATTAAAACACTTAGTTGAGGCTGCAGGGTTTTTCTTTTCTTGCAGTGGCCGTAGTGTGCCCTTGATTTTCCTATTGAAGGTTTGCTGAAGGCAGTTCCGAGTAGTCGTTTGGAAGCTCAGCAGTTGGTGACTTGAGGTTTTCTGCTAATGAACATTCAGTAGCAAAACTGAGATCTGAGCTCCTAATGCTGGGACGTGTGGCTCCGTGTGTGCTTCAGCCACTGCTGCTCCATCAGCTCCTTAGAATCGAGATCCTAAATGCTCATCTGATCAATGGTGGCCTGACAGACCAGAAGCGCCAAGCTGACGGCTGCTGCGTGGTGTGACCTTGAGCAGGACACCGACGCCATCCCCGACTCTCTTTGAAGATGGAGCTGCTAAGAGATTCTGCAGCAGCTGCTGATTTGCAGTTTGCACCTTTGCGTCTTCAGAAAGCACGGAGATTCTCTTGGGAACAAAAGGCACAATATGAGCCTCACATATAGCATTAATAGGCCCAGCTGAACGATTGCTATACAGGAGACTCATTTATTAATTACTACTATTGATCTGAAATAAACTGTTAATTAAAAAAAAGAAAAAGTAGCAGGAAACACAAAGTGTAATCTTTTATGGCATGATAATGAAAAAGAAAAAGGAAACACCTTGTGTAAGCGTGGCAAAGAGGTAGAAGCAGTGGTCTACTGTTACAGTTGCCTCTCCAATTGGCTTTGGCCAGCAAATGGCAAGAAAAAGGTCAAATATTACAAGTGGCACGGAGCTTAGCACTGCCGCCTCACTACTGATTCAAATCCCAGTCTGGTCTACATTTGCCATTGTGTATATTGTGTCCCTCACAATTCACTTTTCTGTCTACTGCATTAGTCCATCAATGTTTTAATATAGTGCCTTTCAAAATGCCTTTGGCACTTCATCTGTACAGCACAGCACTTTTAAAGTGATAATTCACTCAACAAGGAGCCCTAGCAGGTTAAAGATGGTGAAGGCTGGGCCAGCAACCATATGCTTTACACGTCAATTCCCCAAGCATTACAGGGCCACACCACCTATCAGTCTTCTTTATCCACCCATCCATCTTCCCAACCCACTTTATCCAGATTGGGGTCATAGGGCAGCTGGAGCCAATCTCAGGAAGCATCGAGTGCAAGGCAGGAATATCACATGGATGGGATTGCCGGTCCATCATGGGGCGAACACACGCACTTGCACTCACGCACATTAGAAGCCACTTTAGCATCGCTAATCCACCAAGTGGACACGGTGACAACATGCAAACTCGCAGGGACATGAACGCCAAGGCTAGTGCTCTGTAAATCTTCCAAATTTTGAAAACAAGTCACGTGTTAACCTGTGCTTTTATTTTTACACTAGTCACGTTACCACCTTTTGAAGACATGTAATAGAATAAATGTAAAAATATTTACCAGCTGCTGTCCTACGTGTACCCTCAGAACCTTCTCTCTGTATCTGCCTGTGCCCGACCCTCTTTTAGTCGAGCGCGTTCCTGTGAAGCCGGCTTCCTGGGCTCTGACTTCGAGGTGCTTTGCTTGCCTCCTGTCTGCCAAGAGCGACTCTCAGCATGCCTCCTAAACCTTTACTCCTCCTCCTTAGGTGTCTTGCACTTCCTCTTTCAATTGCGCTACCGAAGCCTAACTGACCAATCAGATTTGCTTAGAGGGACCGAACATGGGGGCGCACACACACACACCCCAACACACACACAAATTGGTGTTTTATTATAGAGTAGATTAGAATATTGAAAACACGTCTGACAAGAACAGTCCATTCAGCCCACAAATCTTGCCACTCCTATCAACTTAAATCACCAAAATAACTTCAAGCCGTGTTCTGAAGGTCCATAGTAGATACTTCAGTGTTTGACTTACTGAACTGATACATGCATTGGGATGCCGAGGATGCCTCTGAAGACCCCCCGGCTTAAAAAAATGAATATTGTGACTGCAGACATCAGGTGCGCCTATCAAAGTGCAGTGAGAGCGCTGCCCCCTGCTGGCAGTGGCAGGCAGCTGATTTTAATCTTTAGCTTAGTCACTTACGCTGGAATTTAACAAATGAGACGAGACCGCTCAGTCCATTTGTCGCTCGTTTGTTTTAGCTAATAGCTAAAATATCCTCCCATCTCATCCAGAAACTTCTTAAAGGTTCTCAAGGTTTCTGTTTCGACTCCATTTAAAAATGAGAAGTAATAAGAGAGACACACAAAGTGCTAGTCAGTGCTTCAGTGGTGCAATCTGAAACTTAAATAAGAAGTAGAAGGCAGCATAGCTACAGTAATTAAAAACAAAATACAAAAGCACATGTGTACAGTTTTTAGAGAAATGCATTGGTGAGGCCCAGTAGTGGCGGAGGTGTTGGACTGCCAGCTCATGGCCCATCAGCATCTCCCTGAGAGACCCCGAGTGAATTACTCAACCTACTAGAGCTTTAACTGCACAAATACAGAAACAAACGTGCAGCACCTGCCAAACAGCAATAAAGAAACATGAAATACAAATGGTGTTAGTTTACTGTGGGACATCACTTGGTAAAACAGGCCACCTGTCAAAATGTAGGGGGCTGTGGGCAGTAGGGATGTTACTTATGGCCCATTTCAGCCCTGGAGGTGACTGACAAAGTCCACTGAGACAGGAAGAAAACCGTGTCTGGGTGAAGTGCAAGGCAGCGTGGCCCTCTAGTGGTAGCTGTGGCAGCAACAAAGCCAGAACACTCGGTGAGTCACAAAGTCTGTCAGTGGCCACATTATAAAAATATATATTTTATTATGGTTGGGGGGGGGATAAATCACTGGAAAGAAACTTTCACTAGATAAATAAATGTTTGAGCACCTTTATTTTGTAGCGTAAAAACATGGAGCTTCACTAAATATTCCGATCTTTTAAATCTACTAGGGACATGTGAACGAATGGCAGAATCATTTGTACAATCAGCACTAAAGCTGAGGCCACCGCTGTATCCTGACAACAGGAACACTCAAGTATCACTTGACCTGTGGAAATCGCTTGCTTTTCTCTATCATGCCTGACTGCAGACCCCTCAGCCACAGGAGCCTGTGACGTCACTTACATGCGCACACTGCCCTGTTCTTCACTTCACTTCAGCCTCCTAAATGACATCACAGGGTCCTGTGGCTGCAGAAGACTGTCACTGGAGGTCTGTGACCAGACCCTCCTCACATTTCTGGAAGCACACATATGAAGTTTGACACTGCCACCTCATGCACCTACAACAGCACCAACATTTACTTGTACTGCACACTTTCATACATGATGTCAAAGAGAAAAAAAAAAAAAAAAAAAACAAGATTAATATTCTTACTTAATGAATCAGGAAGAAAAAAATATATAATCTTATAAAACAGATATACAATTAGTAGAAGAGTATCATCTTTATATACGCCATCATAATGTAAGCCACTAAAGATGAAGAGTCGGTGAGAAGGTCAGATGACTGGGAGGACAGAAAAACAACAAAAAACAAACACCTGGCATAGAATGCTGGAAATGTCACCACCTTCATGGAGTTTGCATGTTCTCCTTGTGTTGTCCTGCATACTAAAGATGTGTGTGTGTGTGTTAGGTTTAAGTCCTAATTGGCCGCTGAGTAATTGTGAGTATTGGGGTGTGTAAGTGACTGGGCTATGGGGGGGGTACTAGTGCTCTGCCCAGTCAACTTCCAGCCTTATGCACAGTGCTGCCAGGATTGGCTCAATGGCTCTGAACTGGACTGAATGAGTTTGAGAACTTTGCATCACGTGTCACACACGAGTGCTTAGATAGCATCTAAATGGCATCAACCACAGGGCTGGGGTGAAAGCTGCTGCCAACTACCAACTCTCTCTTGTGTGCAGAGCACGTGTTCTGGGATGGGCTGTTATATTACTTCCAGTACGCTTATGGAAGACCTGGCAGTTCTGCCTCAGGAGCGAATTAAAATACCATGGCATTCATAGTCACCACACATTTTGGATGGCGCATCACGAAGAGGGCAGAACTCTGTGACAAAGAAGCTTATGAAAGACCCCAAGATGTCTTCATTTTTGGATTTTTTTTTGGCTGCTTTCAATTTTTGTTATTAAAATGGGGAACCCGGCCAGTCCCCACATCTTTATGGTATGGTTTATTTAACAGAATTCTGTACGCTACCCTTCTGTTACTCCCAACTTTACAAGATGAATTTATCTTCCGCCATACATTCCATTAACACAGTTTAAAAAAAAAAAAAAAAAAAAAAAAGCCTGGACTTTATATTATATTTCAGCTCTAAAAATAATCTTTATATCATTCTGTGGGTTTTACAGGTCAAGGACTTTAACAGTCAGGCGGGTTTTCTGATTATTTCTGAAACAGGCCTTGCTTTGCGCCACTTTGTTCTTATTATGGATGCCTCTCTTGTTGGCCGCTTGTCATGCGGGTTTGCCAGGCTGTTGCTAGGCAGGACGACTGCAGTGTGTGACATGTGACGTCATTACTGTGACTGCGTCATACACTCTCCGATGGTCCAAAAATTAATGGAAGCCTTGCGTTGAAATCGTGTGTTATTTTCTGTTTTTTGACTGTGATTTATGTCTTGTGAAACAATCCGATTGCTGACTCACTCATAAGGTTTTCTCTTTTGTTTTTGTCTCACGTCCTGGGCCTTTGTTCACTCACTGCTGTCGATATGTTAGTGCCAGCTACAGCTACCACCATGTCATCTGTCCTCATCCATCCTGACCTCTCCTCTACCTCCAATACGGTCAACCACCATCTCTGACCCTGACATCACCAGGACTGCCCTCCGGTGTGTCAGCTCGTCCACCTATTCAGCACCCCATCTCTGTGCAGCTCGGCACAATAACTCCCGCCACGTTGGTATGCACCCTTTGGGTGGTGATCGATGACGAGAGATCCTTCGCTGACCATGTTGCAGTGGTCTCTTGGTCTCGCAGATTGACTCAGTACAACACCCACAAGATCAGTTCCTGCAAACTGTCCTGGCAAGGAGAAATGTCAAGGGTGCACCTGGCAAGCACAGGCGGTGCCCCCAAGAACAGTATTCTCCGGTCTTCTCCCTATACACCTCCTCACTGGGCCCTCACATCCAGTCCCACGGTATCTCTTATTAGTGTTATGCCAGTGACATTCAACCGTGAACACTACAAGGTACCAGCTAATCAATCTGTGCGCGTCTCACTGGTACTGCAACCTGGAGGAAGGAGCACCATCTCCAACTCAACCTGGTAAAGATGGCCTTTACTGTTATTCCAGCTTATCCACCTGTTCAGCACCCTAACTCTGCTAACACCCGCCAAGTTGATATGCAGCCTTGGGGTGGTGGTCAATGACCAGCTGTCCTTCGCTGACCATGGTATTTCGGTCCTACAAATTCACTCAATACAACATCCACATGATCAGGCCGTAGCCGATACAGTATGCTACACATCTTCTGGTTCAGGCTTTGGTCTTCTCACATCTGGTCTACTGCAGCCCTCTGCTGGTGGGAGTGCTGGCATGCGTCACCAAGACGGTGCAGAGGATTCAAAATTCAGTAGCACGTCTGGTGTTTAACCAGCTGAGGTGCTCACATGTCACTTCTTGTAGCAGCACGTATTAACTTCAGATCCTACAGAGTAGTCAATGGGTCAGCGCCTACATATACAGAGGCCTTCATGAGGCCCTCGGCTCCTTCTTGTCCACTCGTGTCTCCAAGTAAACGGTGTCTGCTGATGCCACCTCTACATGGCATCAAATCTCAATCCAAACTCTTTTCATGTTAAGCTGCTGGCTGGTGTAACAAGCTGCCCACCGCCATTCAACCTTCTGACTCCCTCGATGTGTTTCTGTCTCATTGAAGATGGCTTTAAAAAAGGTTCCTGTCACCTAGGAATTGTAACTCACGTATATTTTATTCTGAACTCTTCACTGGTGATGGTCACTTTTGTACCCTTGTCCTGTAACACTTGGTCCCAAACAGACCCCTGGACGGATGTTTACTCCACTATGTTGACCAGTTACGTAACTGGCTTTGTATAAAAGTGTCTGCTAAGCACTTAGCTGTACAAGTAAATGTTTGTATAATTGCTGTGTTCCCTGTTATGACTTACTTTAAACTGCTGCTGTCCTGTGTAGTCAGTACTCTTAACAATTCTTTAAGAATTTCCACTTCAACTTAAACACACACTTGTGATTGGCTTTATCATAATTTTACACACAAAGTTAACCTTTGGAAAATGAAATATCACCTAGTGGGCAAAGAGCTGAACTGCAAATTACAGGCCTTCTGGTTCAATCTATGATCACCTCTCTGCATGCAAACGCAGCTCACTCTTACTTAACTGCCCCTTGGCTAAATATGAACTCATGGACATGGATGGCACTGCCAAGTCAGAGAGAACAAGAGTGGCGACTGATGTTAACTCCGGCTTTAATCGGCATTGTGAAAAGGGCTACCAGAAGCAGCAGAGAAATAACTGAAGAGAGAAAAGGTTGGAAAGCAAATCAGTAATAACAGGAGCTGACAAAGACCTTGTCAAAAATGTCAGACAAAAGGTCGAGATAACAACTATTGACACAAATCCACAAATGGCGAGGAAGAGCAGGTTCGGAAGGCGACGACCGAAAGGTCAAATAGGGAGAGAAACGAAAATCTGCAGGCATACAAAGCAAAGGACTTAACAGGAGAGGCCAGAGGGTCAGTGAAAAGAGTCCATTTGTTTTATAATCCAGGGACCTTCAGAGGCTCCCCAAAGTTCCAGCCCTTGTGTCAATTCAGCAAGTCAGTATTCATGTAGTGCCCCTTATAATTGGCTTGCCAAGTGTATATGACAGGTGCATTATGGGTTTTTTTGTTTTTTTTTCCATTTCAAAAGCAAATAGCTGCACCAGAAGCATTGGGATAAAATTGAGCAGCTGCCATTTCAAGGTACTGATATTCCTGCTGGTGCCCCATAAAAGCTCAAAACAAAGCAATCCCTCAAATCCCACTACTGCCACCATTATGTAACCATGAGCAAGTCACTTCACCTACCTGGAGAAAAACTAAAGAGATAAAACAGACTGTGACTCAAATGTTACAAGTCACCCTGGAGAAAAACCATTCAGCCAAATAAACAATAATAAAAACTTACCCACCTCACAGCAATGCATGTCCTGTAGGGGGAGCTAACACTCTAACACACATACTGAGAAAGCTCTGAATCAGCAGTTAACTTAAACTGGGTATCTTCTGGGCATCCACGGTGTAACCAACAAGACCACAGAGAAAGGAGGCAAATATGATATAGAGCCGTGTTTCCCAAGCTCAGTCCTGGGGCCCTCTGTGGCTGCAGGTTTTTGTTCCAACCAGCTTCTATTTTTAATTGGACTCCTGGGCTAATTAAGTGATGTGTTATTTCCCCAAGTCCTGTGTTTTGGGAACAATATAGAAATTAGAAAACGAAGTTTGGTAAAAAAAAAAAAAAAACAGATATAAAAAATGTACCAAGCAGTTATATGGGAATAATGTATTTTTTTCTTTTTATCAATATTTTCATCTTGATTTTTATTCTACTTTTCAAAGTGTTTGAATTGTTTAATTAATCCATTATATACTAATTAGTGGGTCTGATGCTAAAGTAGTTGCAGTCTTTGATTATTCAGTGTTGTCTGCTCTGCTCATTTTTAATTGTCATTAATAAGATACAACGAAGGGGAAAAACTGCACAGAGAAAGAGCAAAATATAATGAAATCAACAAAAGAGAGTTAAGCACTTAAATCGATAGAAAAAAATGAAATATTTCTAAATGTCTTATAAATGTACAAATCATGCTGCTGTGCTTTTCTGAATGTAGAATAAAAGAAAAATAAGACCAGCTAATTAAATGAGACGAGCGTTATCAGGTGGTGTTACTGATTAGGAATCTGGTTGGAACAAAAACCTGCAGTCACAGGGGGTCCCCAGGACCGAGGTTGGGAAACACTGATATAGAAATAAGTACCTTGAGCATGGGAAAGGCTCCATAGAAATAAAATGTATTATTATTATTTTTTATTACTATTATTAAGTCACATCAATTTAAAAAGACTGTAAAAGAGTTGCGACAGCTGGCATACTATAGATATTGAACCCGATCTGTTTTATTTATTAACAAATATACCTTCCACGGGACCAAATTACCATAGATTATATTTAAAGCCCTCTATTGTGGGGCAGTGGACCTCAGACCTTGAGGTTGTGGATTGAAATCCCACTACTGACACCACGGTTTGACCCTGATCGAATCACTTCACCTGACTGTGCTCTAATTGGAAAAACAGAAGAAATTGAACCAATTGTATCTCAGATGTTGTTAGTTGCCTTGGATAAAAGTGTCAGCCAAATAAGAAACAAGAACTTACTCATCTCCTCCCAGCAATGTCTGTCCTGTAGGGGGAGCAAGTCTGTAGCAAGACATTCAAACACACAAATTGAGCAAAGTCTGAATTGACAATTAACCTGAATTACATATCTTTGGGGCAGCCATGGTGTTAACAACATGACTACAGAGAAAAGTGGTAAAAAAAAAAAACTCTTAAAAATCCAGGTCCTTTACTAGCTCTTGACTAAGCACCACTTCATTCTGGGACAGGTGGTTCTTTGCATGTAAAGTTGGATCATTGTGCTTTGAAAAAACTCTTAATATGTAATAAAAAAAATAAAATGTTTAATGTAGTGTATGGTGTTCTACCTAGCAGGACACAAAGAGATTAAGAAAACCTTATGCAGTAAGAGTCCTTTAAAAATCAGGAACCATTGGTATCTCACAAATCTGTTACCACCTATTCATGGTTGTTTACTGAATGCAGCCAGTTATACAGTAGATCTAAATAAAGGGTCTTTCTTGATTCTTCATATGGATGGGTCTTTTGGGAACCAAAAATGGTTCCTCTGTGGCACTGCTCTGAATAAACAAATGTATACAATATTATAAGGCACATCAGCTAAAACAAAAAATGTAAACTGCAAATGGGTTACCGGATATGACATACAGTAGATACTGGGCCCAGTCTCTTTCCTTGATTAGCAAATATACCCTCCAAAAGAAAAAATAACCCCCCTATTTTATATTTAGACAACTCTATTGCAGCACAGTGGTTAAGGCTTAGGCCCCCAAACACTGAGGTTGTGGGTTGAAATCCCACTACTGACACCACTGTGTGGCCTTAAGCACATCACATCACCGGTCTGTGTTCCAGCTGGAAGAACAAAAGAATTATAGTCACTTGCACCTCAGTTGTCTGTAAGTCAACTCAAATAAGGGCATTAGTCATATAATAAAGTAATAATAATATTGGCACAAATGAGTCAAGGGTTATTTCGGTGGGTGGCATCCATCTGTACAGCTTCAACTGCATTACTAACCACTCTTTGATCACCAATAAGATTTCTATTTCTTCCTATATTCATTCAGGAGCAATAAGCAGCAATTCCAAAGTGTGCTTTGTGGCACTTTAATCTTTAAAATAGCAACTCTGTATTATTTATTCATGTACTTAATCATAATAATCGGATCCCTGATTGTCTCTCCACAGTGTCTTTAAATAGCACGGCTAGTTTGAGTTTTGTACAACTTCTGATCCATATTCCTGGGTGTCTCTCTCTCTCTCTTTAACTTCAGCAATCAGCTTTGCATACATTTCTTTTTTATCTCATTTATCTGATTTATGTCAAGAAGGTGTACGGCTCCAGTTTGAAGGAAGGGGCCTCTGGAGAGATCCGCTTTTAAAGATGTGCAGAACAACGTCTGTACTTCTTTATTTAATAATTGCAATTATATCATCGACAGCGTTTTTTTTTTTTTTAAATAGAGTACAAAAAGAGATTAAAAGAACTGAAGACAATAAAAAGCTTGTGCCAGCAAACTACTACGGGAGCAAATGCCAGACCCAGCGGCGGCAGGGACTCCTTTTCAAAGCATGTCCTTGTTTCGCTCAAATAGCAATGCGGTGCTTATGGGAGAGGGAGAGCGCTCAGCGCAGATTACAGAGATTTTTTCATTATGTGCCAGATATTAATTTTTATGGTTAATAATATTGACAGGGCTATTGGATGTTGTCCGTAAGCATAACCAGTTGCACTGCTGTCTGGGAATCATTTGTAATTAACTGGTACCTGGTGTATTGGTGACGTCGCGGTCGGAGTGATGCAAGAGTGAGCCGAGTGGGCGGGGCCAAGTGGCGGCTCTGTAGTGCACTCTCCGAATCGCGCTTCGTTCACTGCCAGAAGCTGGAAGCCGCTCTTTGCGAGGTGAGCCTTCTCCTGTTGCCCAAAACCGAGCGGCGATGCGCAGAATCTTTATTATTATTTTCAAATTTACAAAATAGCAATGATGATTAATATATCCGGTTTTAATAAAGTGCCCATGACTAAAGAGGGTGTGGGTTGGATAAAGAAGTTTGAAATATTAAATGGAATTTTACGGCACGCTCTTCTCGCAAGAAATATGCGGGCGCTATGTTGAACTGAATCTTCCGAGTTATGTCGAAGACGCATTTGAATACGTGTTCCTGATATATCGGCTGCCGTTTCCCGTGTTTGAACAAGGAGGGATTATTGTCGTTTAATGCAATAGAAAGAGAACGTAAAAGCAGTTTGAACACATATCGCCGTTGTCTTCTTGTAATTATCGAGAAAAGGCAGCGGGTTTTACGGCCGTTGGCTGAACTCCGTAGTTTGAGTGAGTTTGTATGCAGGGGGAGCTCTGCTCTGTCCGTGGTGCTGAAACGTGCCGCAGTGCTTTCCAAAGAAGTTCGACGAAAGGAAACCCCGTGAAGGCTTTACCGGAGGACAATCTTTTACCGGCCAGCTTCATAACAAGCTGACCGGTGTATTCGGTTTGCATGTCTGTACAGGCAGGGGTCCACGAGTCACCGCGGAGTTGATTGTAGTTTCTCGCCGATGTCCTCTTTCCTTCACATTCTCATTCTTCCTTCTTTTCTTTTACTAAGCAGATGAAAGGCGCCGTTCTCCAGGAGTAGCGAGTCGTCGCTGGACCCCCACTATCCACTTAGTCCTCGTAGTGTTTCCCGGATTCGGGCCATCTTCGCACGGAGGCAGAACGTCCAGCTACCCGGTCGGAGGTGATGCTGGACTACCATTTCAAAGGAGGGGCTCAAGTTTGCTGCAAGATCCACGATGAATGATATCCGCTGACTACCGAGTTTCAATGGAATTTATCCAAAGATGGCTTCATTGAGCCTTTGGCTGGTGACCGCTCGGAGCCGGGCTTCTGAAGCCGAACAATGGGGAGAAGCTCTGGACTTTAGTCGGGCGCGAAGACGGGTTTAAAAGCCACCGAACACATCGCTGAAAGAAAGAAAGAAGGAAAGATAGAAAGGACTAAGACAAAACGAAGAACCGAAAAAGCCATGGGGATACAGCACCTTTTGCTTCTTTTAATTTATTTAGACCCTTTGAATGTACTTCTGTGTGCAGCGACGAAGACAAAAAACACCAAGAACATCGGTTCCCCCAGGCGTAACCCCAAAGGGAACAGCACTGTAGTGACCCCAGTGCACACCCCCAAAACCCCCAAAATCAAGACTCCTAAACCTGGCAGCAGCCATGAAACCTGCCTCAGCTATATCGACGTGAGTGAGCAGGTTGACAAAGAGTTTGAATGCAATAACACAAATCACCGGTACTGCTGTGGGTCCTGCCTGATGCGCTTCTGTTGCGATGAGCGGGCCAAGAGGCTGGACCAGAGCAGCTGCAAGAACACCATACCTCCGATCCGAGTGGAAACCACGACGCCAGGTCCGGTGGAAATAGACAACAGCGACGTGTACGACCCCAGGTTGGACCAGACTAACACCACCGTTTACATCACGTGCGGCGTCATAGCCTTCATCATTATTGCCGGGATTGCTGCGAAAGTCGCCTACGACAAAACCACAAGCCCCCCTCAGGAAATGAACGTGCACAGGTAGGCTGGCCAAGTCCCACACCTTTTACCTGTCCCAAGTTTGAATTTGAGAAGCTACAGCAACGCGCTTCTTCTGTAGGAGCCGCCCCTCTGTTGAGTGGTTGAAACGTTAGGGGCCATTGGTGCGCCACACGTGTAGATTGGCATTTTCCAAGATTCGGTGTGTATTTGCAAATTCATGGATAATGTGTACCACGACAGTCATGACACAGAGTCACAATTTAGAAAAATAATGAAACACTAGAGACCCATTATCAGCTGTTTTGCAATGCACCCCGTAGCGCTGCGGGGATATACAGTGGGTGGCAATACCGATACATTCAAAGAGCGGGCATCAAGTAAAATAAATAAGTGGGCGCAGTAAAGTAGGGTACACGGGTCTTTAATTGAACCACGATTAAAAATGGTGTGTTTTATATGAAGAGTCAACGCGATGGAAGTAACGGGGAAGATTCACCTGTCAATTCTTTATGCAGTGTGTGAGTAAACGACTGGCATTCTGTTACTACTTTTTTAGATGTCGAGGGGCTCCGGCCAAATTAGTTGCCTTTCGACACGACGCTGCTCGAAAGCGAGCGCTCGTCATCTTTCTTGCGGCACTGCCGTGGAAGAAAAGTAAACCCGTGTAAATTAAACATTGGCACACATTCAAATATTTATGCATTATAGACAGGGGATGTGATCTGAAGCGCGCAAACGTTCAACCTGCTCATGAAATAATCGGCCTAGGGTTTCTGTCTTAGATAATCACAAAGATGTCAAGTGAAAGATTTCCGATTTCTGGGAGCTCTTCGGTGGAGTGGCTAATTATGGCGTGTGCGTCGGCTTTGGCACAAAGCTGTGTCTTAACACCATTTCTCTTTTCTTTTTTCAATTCATTCCGACACGTTGTTTATCCCCTTGCAAAATTCTTTTCTGTTTTAAGCATTTTATTACTCTTCACGCCAAATACATTATAAACGTACGCACAAGCCGCCCTACAGATTACAGTGCAACTACTGGAGACCAGTCTTCTTAGCTTCATACACGTCTTGGCACCTAAATGGGATGTGTAATGGCATGGTAACCCTTCTTGAGAATAAACCATTTCATTCTGGAAAGTTGGTTTTGTAGACAAAATAGAAATCTTTAATGTCTAGTAGGCGACCTTTATGGACACAACAGACTCAAAAAACGTCAACTTAGCCTGTGTGATTATATGTATACTCTGTGCAACAAGAGTCCTTTTACAGTCACAAACCTATTGGTTTATTCATCCAGCCATCGATTTTCTTAACCCACTTATAAGACAGTGTAGCTGGAGCCTATCCCAGCACTCTTTGGGGACAAGGCAGGAACGGCAACGGACAGGACGCCAGCTCACTGCAGCATAAACACACACATCTCAGGTGCTACTTTAACAATGCCAGATCATCAGTCTTTGGACTGCAGGAGGAAACCGCAGCACCTGGGGGCTCCCACCCATACACGGGCAGAACATGCAAACTGTGCACAGGGAGCCTCTAGGATACAAAAGCGGCTCTCCTTATTTTACAAATCTATTTTGATAAATTTAAGGAATCTGTTAAAGATCCAAGTTTATTTATTTATGTGAATGATTCCCCTATCATATTGCTCTGAAGAACAGCACTGGCACAGTTTTTCTGAAGAGTGTAGAATTTTGAGCCAGGCAACTCAAATGACAAATTCAAAATGAGAAACTCCTGTCCTTTTAAAGGAGTTGACTGTGCGATTACACAAGTCAGTCCTACTCAATTGACAGCCATCAAAGAGAATCAATGACTTCAAACGCTTAGAGAATATACACTGGGATTTCTGAAAAAAAAAACAATGTTTCTGAGATACAAATGAAGGACAAGAACCCTCTCTTAACCATAACAAGATCTGAAAAACCAACGTATTTAACATGTACTTATTTGGCTGGAGCCTTTATCCAAGGCAACTTCCAATATTTGAGGTACAGGAGGTTACATGTCTTTTGTTTTTCCAAGTGGAGCACAGGCCGGTGAAGTGACTTGCTCAGGGTCACACAGTGGCAGCAGAGGGATTTCAACCCACCACCTCAGGGGTTTGAGATCCAAAGCCTTAAACACTACAGCACACTGCCTGCCTCTCATTGCTTATATACAACATCCACCTTAATAAAAGAAAAAGTGGCTGTGTGTTTGTCCAGTTGTTATGTTTCCGTCATTCAATAGATGGAGCATCATAAACATTAGCACTGCTTTTATGAAACCCGTACCAAATGGCATAACAGACACATACCTTGCATTTTTCATTCCAACAGATGGTGCATCACACATGCATAGTAGTAGAGTGCATTGCATTTGTCAATGCAACAGATGGCACAAACACTAACGCTGTTTTTATGAAACCCATACCAACTGGCATATAAGAGAAACATAGGCATTACATTCTTCATTGAAACATATGGCACATCACAAACATTACCTTATGAAAACCATAGCAAATGGCACATGAGAAACATATGTATTATCATTCCAACAAATAGTGCATTACAAACATTTGTTGTAAAAAAAAAAAAAATGCTCTGCATTTGTCATTCCATCAGATGGCGCATCACAAACACTAGCACTGCTTTTACGATTCCCATACCAAATGGCATATAATAAAGACATGCATTGCACGGTGCACTACAAATTTTAAGCCTAAGGTCTGCATTCATTACTTAGACTTCCACTTGTCTTAAATGCATAGCACACCTAATCCACCTTATTAAAAGGTGAAGTGTCTGTCCGGATGGTATGTCTCTGTCATAACATCAGATGACACATCACAAACATTAACACAGCTTTTATAAATCCCATACCAAATGGCATATAACAAAAACATATGCTTCACATTTATCATTCCAACAGATGGTGCATCACAAACATTAACACTGCTTTTATGAATCCCATACACCAAATGGCACACAACAGAAACATGATGCACTGCAAATGTTAACGCTGCGGTCTACGTCGATAACCCGGACTTCAACCTATCTTAGACGGGTAGCACAGGTAGTAAACAATTTATTTACGCAGTCTTTCATTCATCAAGTACAGTCACATCTTCAAAACTACCAGAATGTATTCTCTAAATGGCCAAAGCATATCTTTCTAAAAGCACCACCTGCTTCAGGGCTGGACCAGTCGGTTAAATGGTGAAATTCTTAAATTCAGCCTAGAACTGGAATGCACCTGCACCTCCTCATGTGGTTACACCAAAGAAAACATCAGATGCTCCTAAAACCTCAAGCTCAGAATTCACCAATTGGTGACTTCTGTATACCTGCCATTTCATACAGGTGTAGTTTAATAGGGTCAAGACTGTGGGCAGCACACAGTGGTGGCTCTGCTGCTTTGTGACCAGGAGTCTGGGGTTCATGTCCTGCACATTCCCCATATCTGTGTGGCTTTCCATTGGTGCTCCGATTTCCTCCAATACTCCAGAGATGTACAGGTTAGATGGATTGGGGATGCTAAACTGGCCTGTGTGTGTGTGTGTGTGTGTTCACCCACAAATGTCCTGGCACCCTGTCCAGGTATTGTTCCTGCCTTGCTCTCAGATGTTTGCTGGGACTGGCTCCAGCTTCCCTATGACCTTTCTTAGGATAAAGTGGGTTTAGGAAGAGCAATGACACAGAGGAACCATTTTTTGTTCCTAAAAGAACCATCCACAGGTTCTGGAAAGGACCTTTTATTTAGATCACTAACAGGTTCCATCAATAGCCATAAATAGTTGGTGATAGCATTGTTACAATCCCAATGGGTTCCTGATCTGAAAAGAACTCCCGCAGTATACAATACCACAGGCTCAGTTCACGTCGCCTCAATCTGTTGTATTCGACTGGGTAGACATTCAAGGTTTCCGTTTTGTGCATTCAATGCCCAAAGAACCAAATTATTATACAAAGAACACCTCCTAGAATGAAACAGTTCCTTGTCAAGCAGTGGTTCAACGAGGAGCCACACCACCCAGTAAAGTGCCATTAAAGAAGCAGTGCTTTTATATTTCTATATACATTTGTTTTCTGCAGCAGGAGCCTTTTATCCAATGTAAGCTCTAAATTATTTTCCAGATTTTTGCCTCCTTGCCCCAATTCCTTACACTCCGAGGCGTTCCTGAAATACCCCGATGCGAGCCCGTAGCTTGTGGCGGGGTATCCAGCCTCCCGTCTTTTTTTCCCTCCTTCAGTTCCGCCCCGTATTGACATTTCAGTCCCGAGATTAAATGCTTTCATTCAATAGCTGTGAACCTAAAGATTTAGTCGAGATGTACGAATTACCTTTTCGACCCAGTATCCATTCTCTCCCGGGCTTTCTGAGCTCTAATGATGGCTTAGCACTTGACCCCGTGGCTTACTTCACCACTTTCTGACTTTTTCTTTTACAATGACGCAGGGCGCCTCTTATATCGTAGCTGCTATCTTTATGTTTGCTGGTGTATAATATTGTTTTGGTAAGATTTCTAGGATGTGATTCTGACTGGGCGTGCCATCATCTTTATGATGAAACCATAGTTTTCCCACATTTCACTTTTTTTTATTCGCAGGTCAACTTATTATTTATAAAATGAATTCCTTTAAATAGAGAGTTAGTGTTAATATAATTTAAATCATCGGAGAGGGTCAGTTGTCCTCTGTGGAATTGATTGATTTTTTCAGATGAATGAGTCCAAAATGAAGCCCCTATATACTAGTGGCAGTCTGCTCTACAGCTGTGCTTGTAACCAAAGCCATTTTATTACTATAGATTTTTTTTTTTTGTTTACATTTTAGCCAATGAAGACAAACGCATCATTATGAAATTGCCCACACAGTGGGGCCGATTCAGATAACGCCTGAAAACTTAAAATCGTAAAACAATTCTCGGAAAGCGCTGGCCCCGACACAGTTGAAAATGCATTGCCATATAATTTCAAATCATCACAAAGTATCATTTTACTCGCCTCATTCAGCATTTTAAACCTGACGGGCACATTAAAACGTAACTCGTGGGCCTCGCTGGCACCATTCGGAGAGCATTTTGTTTTCCAGATTGTTACAGGCAGTGGAGTTGCTCCTATTTCACACTTCGCTGTTCCTTCACGCTGCCAGGCTGTCATGTCAAGGCTGCATTTTGTCCCGGCCCGCTGTTTCCGATTGTTTCCAAGCGCCCTCGGCTCACTGTGGGGATCCTGCCCTGACACATTTATGCTCACAAGTATTATTTTTGATGATTGATTTTCATTAACTTATGAATTGAGGTCACAAATAGGAGCACTTCACTTTTAGATCAGGAGCAGGCTGGTCACTCCGCTATCATCCATCCTTCATGAGCCATTTTTTCTACATACAGCAAGAATCACAGTTTTGCACAAATGCGCTTAGACAATCTTACTCGGCCTGTTCAGTCAGGTACATAAAACATAACAACGGGTCAAAACAAGTGCAACCCAGAACACTTTCATGGCAGGGCAGTATGGCGAGAGAAGCTTAAGGTATGCGTAGTGAAGAGTTTACTTACTAGAACTGTGGTGCACATGATTGAGAGGACGGACTACAGAGGGGCAAAGACCTTTCTTGAATTGCGGTGCAGTCGGTTTGGGAAATGGACCGTGTCCAGGGAAAACAGGGTCCCACCCAGGATGGCACCAATCCCCTTTCTGTGGTATTTGGTGCCGTATGTTGTGGGAAGAACTGAGCCAGTGATGCGCTGTACCTGCTTGGCCACCCTTAGTATTGATCTGTCCTCCTGGGCTGTGGTGTGCCCATACCAGACTGGGATCTCTCCTCTCAGTACATTCTCCATAGCGCTGCAGTAGAAGCTCTGAAGAAGTGAAGGTGCTGCTGTGCTTTTTTTTTGGTTTTGCATTTCGTGGTCAGTTTAGCTCCTCTGAGGTGTGCTGGCCGAGAAACCGGGTACAATTCATAAAGTGCCACTATGTTTGCAGACGTTTTAATTTGTGAGCAATATTTTCATTTTCTTGTCCGTTTCAAGCTAGTCTATTAACATACACTTGCTAGTAATAAGCTTCGATTTTTGGACACATTTTCAAATATAATTACTGATTGAAAATGTTAAGTGGCAACTCTACGTTAGCCTAGTATGAGTGGGCTGGGTGAGGGGCTGCTGTCCCATTCGTATCAGTTCTGTTTTTGGCTTAAAACCACCAGGAGAGGCTGTGGCTGCTATTGATCTGATCTAACCAAAGGGACATGAATGCATGAACGTCTCCACATGATGAATGTGTTCAGTCTGAAGGCTGCGCTGAGAGGACTTGCGCAATGACAGATGCTGTAACATGTCATTGTGCCAGTTTAGGGTGTAGCCGATTTTTATTTCTTAAAGCACTCCACAGCATTGCTTCAATTACATGTTTCTCACAGAATTCAGCCTTCTGGCCATGCTGCCCTATGCAGGCTACTTCAGATGTTTGGCGACTCTCCACATTTCCTTCATTGCCCCATTACTACCAGTCCTGTCCTCATTCTTATTCCACCCACCTATAAAATGTCCCAGTTTTTTTTCATTACACTGTACATGTGTGTTCCCTGATGGACCTGCACGATTACTGTGTGTGCTACTGCTTCTTGGACAGGCTCCAGCCCCCCATAAGCCAGCACATTAAGAATATTGTTATTAATATCATCATCATCAGAACATCTCAATTCACATCGATTACTGATTTTCTCTCCAGGGTTTGTTCCCCCACCACAGTCTGAATTGACTGCCCTGCCTCCCGGGTGGCACAGCAGTGAATGCTGCTTCAGACGGTCTTTGTGAAGTCTGTACATTCTCCCTCACTCTTAAGACAGACATGCTTAGCTTAGCTTATTGCGAGTTCTACACGGGCCTCGTATATGTGGGCCTGTGTGTGCAAAAGTGCCCTGTGCCAAGCTGGTCGGTGTTGCCTCCTGCTTTGACACACAACATGCCATAATGGCTAAGGTACACACCTGTACAACTCTTAACAGTGTTTGTTCTCCCTCCAGCTGTGTAAATTTTCCTCCAGGTTCTCTGCTTTTCATTTTACACTTCAAAAATAAAAAGGCTAGGTTAACCACAGGCTGTAAATAAGTCTGACATAGGTGACTGGCAGCCCAATTAGGGATCCTTGACAGGCGGATAGGCATCATGGCTAAGTAAATGTAAGGCTGCCAGTTCAATGCCAGCTCTTAACTCACTGTGATGCTGAGATAGCAAGTCACTTCATCCGTCTGTGCTTTCACCGCAAAAACGACATTTAAACAGGAATGCCATGTGCCTGCTCTTGGAATGTGCCTTGGGAAAGGTGCTATAAAAAAAACAAAGGCTATTATTTGTTTCTCTTGCACCCCAGGCTGCTGGGACACAAAGGACCTTGTATGCATATTTATATCATGAGTATATGGACTGTATGGAGTACATGAAAAGATATAAAGGTCTATTTAACTGAAAAAGCAGCTGGCAACAGTTGTGTTAAACGGATGGCCATTTTAAAACACATTTAGTGGCTTTTCCTCCAATCTTCATCTGAATGATAGTACAAGGTACTCTTATTGGGGCATTCCAACTCGATTTATCTGCAGGCTTCGAGTGTTGCTTTAGGACTCCTAACTCGACTAAAAATTAAACCCGGCACCATGAGACTGGCTTAAAAAATACAGTTTACCTGATAAAACCGACTGCACCTCCCTTGTGTTATTTGTCGAGGGAATCTCATTGGGCCAGGGAGGATATGTTGACCAAATGTGACCCGAATGGCCCACCGCCGCCGCCACCACCACCACATATGCACAGTTGCTTCACACCACTACATGAGACGTGTTGCAGTGTGTGAGACACGTGAAAAGCAAGGACTGGTTCAAGAAACGGAAAGCCTGGCGCATTTGAAACGCAGGAAATGTGTGCCCCACTCGCTTTGATATACGTTTATTTAAACTAATGATCAGCATATAATAATTAGACTACTGCTGTGAATAAATCTGCCAAATCAATCATTTCAATAATTTTCACTTCTTTCGTTTTTATTGTTCCACGTAACAAGATTTTCACAGTCTCAAGTGATGCGATTCATGTGAAGTCGAGTGACCCACTTTATGTCGGTGTGCTTTCTGTGTAGCAGAAGAATTACACATGCGGTTACATTCATGAGCCTCATTCATTACACGAGCGAGATGCCTGTGCGCATCTGACACAGATTTACTTATTCAGCTCCTTCAAGGTCACTGACAAGAGGGCAACTAAAGCATTGCATTCAATCAGATTATGAGAAGTAGGTGGGAGACATTATTGTGAGTTTTAGGAATCGAGTTAGACAGGAAATACTCGCAGAAACACCTCAGTCGAGTACGAGGCTTGCAGGTGATGGGCAGCCCTTATCTATTTTTACAATAATGTCCAGGAGCCAAAATGCACTTCTGAGGTCCTTATTATTTGTCAGAGTTATAACAGTCTTGTGTCTTTGGTGTACAACTCCTCCATGTCCTGTACATATTCACCACAGAGTGAGAGAGATATGGAAGGTACTATATAATAGATCATTAGATGTGAAAGGTACTACAGTATATGATGGACAGACAGATAAAACTTTATTTCTGTTTCCTAGGGGTAATTTAGCATTTAGAGATGCTCAAGAAATATAGACATACAGTAATAAATATTCTCAAATACACCCAAGAATTACAAAAAAAGAAGAAAACTTGTGACTTGGCTAAAGATCAAAGAGCAGTCCTATTGCTTTAGATATGAAGAAGCCCAGTCGTGTTTCTTGACGTCCTTGTGCTGAATAATTTGTTGGCTAAATGTCCCCATTGCTGGTGTGTCACAGTGATGATGTGCAGCTGTTCATGATGGCCATCATTTTTGACTTTATTCTCTCCTCCATAATTGAACCTGTTTGTTGATTTGGTGGGCCTCTTCCAGGTCAACAAACCACCCTGGCTATCAAAGAGTTACAGGACACAAAGGATGTCAAAACCTACAATAAAGGAGGGCAGTCACCTAAGAGAAGAAAAAAAGTCTGCTCTGCCCTTTCTCCTGTAGTGCCTCTGTGTTATGAGACCAGTCCAGCTCGTCATTGGTGTGGAACCCCAAGTACTTGTAGCAGTGCACCACTTCCACATCCACTCTCTGGATAGTGGCCAGGTATTCCGGCTCTTTGGTTCAGCAGTTGCTTGGGTGTTGCTGATGTTGGGTTGAAGACGGTTCCCAAAGTTCTCCATCGGACTCCTATCTGCTGTCTCCAAACACCCCATTAGTGCAGAATCATTGAAGAACTTCTGCCGGTGACATGCTCCATCGGGCGACACACTATTAGCTCTCAGAAACAGGGGCCAAGCACAACTGTGCTGGGAGATCACCGGTGCGAAATGCCCAGTGATTGTGTAAAATGACAAGGTCTGGCGACTAAAGTTGACAACTCTGACATACCCTACGTCTAGAAGTCATTTAAACATCGACTTTACCTGCCACTGTCTCTACTTGTGGCAGTGGAGTGATGTCTTTTGAATTTTCCATACCATGTTAAGACCAAGTCTGGAAACATCTGGCAATAAAAAAGTTCTGTTTGTCTCCTTTGCCATTTCACCCTGCCAAAGCACGTGTACAATATTTTCCTCTCTATGTCCACCCTTCATGTACCTGCGCTCCTTCCCCATGCCATCTGTGTTGGATACACTTCCCTGAGGCCCTTCCTTTTCCAATTCAATTAGGCCCGGGTGTTTCGGAGAGTAGAAGCAGTGAAAACCCAAAGCTCAGAGCCTCAGCTCTTGTTTTCCTAAGATGTGACGTTTTGGGATCCATGCCTTAGTGATCCTTCTTTAGCGCATTCGTCTTCCATCTCAGTTTGCGTGTATGATTTCACTTTATCTTTCGTCTCTTAATTACAGTGATGCATTTAGGAGGCAGGCGATTTTAGTAATCAGTTGGTTTTCTCCTTCTCTTGCTTATGGTACACTGAGCCCATCGTTAATCCTGTATTTTCATTATTTCTCTCAGTGCCCAATTTGCATCTATCCCATGGTGCGCCTCTTTCTTTTACTACACTACATTGATTTCACTATCTTTGTTAACTTTACTTAACAGCCCCAGTGCTGCAGCTCAGCTTTAGCTGGCGGGTGCTTTCGGTCTGCTTTGGTGCCCTCATGCCCGTGTTCATTCGGAAGTCGGTCGTGTTTGTGGGTGTTATTTAAAGTCTATTCATTGGCATTTGTTACTTTAATCCAGGCCTGTGTTTTGGCAGTGTGACTACGCCAGTTCCAGGTTAATTAACCGCTGACCAGAACCTCTGCAGAGCTCAAACACGCAGAGTATTTGACTCAGCAATTCTCAGCCTTCAATTTCTTTGCCATTTCTGTCAAATTAATCTGTGAATCGCTTTTGCTGTTTTGAAAGGTAAAATAAACTAAACAAAAGAATTGATGCAATAAGAAAATGAATCAATTCGCAAGGAAGAATCCAGACGACTCCTGCTGCAGTACGGCGCTCGAGGGTTATGGCAATGTTGATTTCCCATAGCATTAAATTCTCAAACCTGCTTAATCCAATTCGTGGCAGCTCTGAATGGGCCTGGGCATGGCACCCGTCCTGCACACACACAGACAACACACACAGGGGCCAGCTTGGTAACACCAGTTAATCTAACCTGCACATCTTTGGGCACGTGGGAGGAAAATCAAGCTGACATGGAGAGAACGCGCAAACACAACGCATACAATGAGTTCAGACACAGAGTAGTGGAATCCATGAGGTTACAGCCCTAAGCACTGCACCGCCATGACACTGGAAAGCACTTTCTAATGTATACAATTTAGAAAAACTGATGCTGAGCCACCACTCACATGTTATCACAAAGACACGTCACCCGATCAGTAAACAAGATGCTAAAAGCTGCCATACAATTATTTACTTCACTGTGCCTGCTGTTTAATGGATGTAAGCTTATAGAGAAGTAGTGCAGCATTTCACTGGGTTTGACACCCATAACTGGTTGTCATCCCTGTCAATTATGCATGTTCTTCCTGTGTTACTCTTTTATTTTCCCCCCACATGACCAGCAATGCACAGGTTTAGTTAGGTGGCTTTTCCAAATACACACAAGTGGGCCAGAGGTGGACTGAGGCCTGGCCCAAGTTTGTTTCCGGCATTGTGCCCAGTGTTGCCGGGATAGGTGCTGGCCCCAGTGACCTTCAAGTGGATTAAAAGGGTGTGATCGAGGATGTCAAGACTTTTATAGTGGGAATGGTAGAGTGCCTCACTGATCCAGCCTTGTGTCTCGTCATCGTCTGTGTTGAATTTGCAGGCTTTTTCAGTTTCGGTGAGGTTTGTCTGCCGGTGCTCTGGTTTTTCCAAGTCAATTGTTTTTTTGCATAGCATTCTTCATAGTGTATAGGCTTAGAGAACTTATACAAGGCATTAACAGTGATTTGCTCAGCCTTGCATTGTTAACATATGTGAACGATAGCTAGATAGAAATGAAAGACACTGTATCATAGACAGACGTGAAAGGCTCTTATAACAGAGCCATGTTAAAGGCACTATATGAGATAGAAATGAAAGGCACTGTATCACAGATGGATATTTAAATAGACATCATATGAGATAGATTTGAAAGACACTGTAATACATAGCTGGCAGTGTGGTGTAGTGGTTAAGGCTTTGGAAGTTGCGAGTTCAAATTGCACTACTGACATCACTGTGCGACCATGAGCAGGTCACTTGGCCTGCCTGTGCTTCAACTGGAAAACCCAAAGAAATGGAACCAATTGTGTCATAAATGTTGTAGGTCACCTTGGAAAAAGGAGAAACTAGGACTTTACAGAACCTCAGGAAACCCAAAACTATTCCAACTGATGGATAAATGTAAATGAAGAAAACATGGAGAAAGGAATATCAATAAGATATGAAGAAGTCTTATTTTTATACTGTGCCATTTATTTAATATAACCTTTCCTTCAGGAACCTTCTTTGACATGTTAAATTATATAATAAAGCAAATGTAACTTTTCTTATCTTGTTTGTTCAGTCGATGCAAACTTTATTTCAAGAAAAGCCAACAGACAGATTAAGCTCTGTAACGCTGAAATTGTTCTGAGATTTCTCAGGTAAGGATGACAGATGTTTTGAGATAAGGCAGTTCTACTCACTAGTCCTGGCACCAGGGACTGGTGATGTGCTGCATGTTGATTAGCACATGCAAGCAAGAATTTCACTGTTGTCTATACACACGACAATAGTGAAAGTATACATTTAAAGACCTTATCTATCATATCTATCAAATAAGGAAGACAGACATTTGAGGGAAGGTGGTCCTACTCAGCAATCATGGCAAGGTGTTGCATGTTGATTATAAGAACTGTACTCTATGAAAATAATGACCTAATTAGCCTGTAAAATGCTTGTAACTGAGCAAATTTTAATTTCCAAAATCAAATCAGAGCAAAATAACTGAGATATTGCCATTTGACAATGGAGAATAAGAAAGTAAAAATAAATCTGCAGGATTTGTGGAGAACATAAACCCCTGGGGGTCCACAGTTGGTTGTAACAGACAAAGTCACAGTTCTGTTGACCTGGACCAACTGGCAGCTCTGCCCCTACTGGCCATTCTTTGTATCAAAAGAAGATTAAATCCTTACACAGTTGATGCCAAGATCCGCCGTCTCTCTGGTGTCTCTTCTCATGGACTCTGGCAATAGCAAGATTTGGAGAATAGAAACTGAACAGAGGAGGGTCAGTAACAGTTCTGAACGGCTGCCAATCTTGTATTTTTGTATGCTTAACTAACAAAAGAGACTAACTGAGTTGGAAGCTGCTAGGGCAGGCTCTGGGCCCCCATCACCCTTTATTGGGTTAAGTTTGCTTGGAAACGTTACACCTTAGGAACATGATCAATTTAAGGTGGGCTGTCTTGAGGCCTGTAGCCTCACCGTCAAGCTGTCTGCAGTGGTGTGAACACACCTAACAGGAGGAAAATGAAACCTTAATGCATTGCTGCTAGAGGTCAGAGCATGATTGCTTACAAATTTCTCCAATGCGAGTACAGGCTGGAGTGACATGTTGAGTCAGATGTGAAAATGAAATCTGTGTACCGATATGTTTATATCACCTTTCCCAGAAGGCACCATTCTAAGTCCTTTTAGAGGAACAGTACAATTTACTTCATGTTTCACTGGAGGTGAAGTGATCCACACAAAGTCACACAGTAATCACTAAGGAAGCCGGTACCTATACCATTATGATTCTTTTATGGAGCCTTGTAAGGTTGACCCCACCTTAAGGTGCCATACTGTGACAGCACACCCCTATGTGAGCACTGGCTGGTAAACTGACTCACTCTGGGTCATTCTTTAACCTTAACTATGTACCTTTGGGGATTTATATACAGGACTACTGTGCAAAGTGACCATCCATCACAAAGCAACCGAAAAGGACATAACCTTTATTTTTATATTCAGCTGGTTCACTGGGCTTGCTTAGTGCCAGTCTGAGAGTCGCTGGTGGAAAGTGAGCCCATATCCTTATGATTTGGTTAGAGAGACAGAAGTTGAGAGGTGAGGTAGCTACCATAAACACACTAAGCATAGAGAGTTCCAGTGTGTTACATGTTGATTAGCACATGCAAGTCAGAATGTGACTGGACTCGGTACATATAACAATAAGGACCCCATAAACCGGTTTAATACAGCTATTTTTATATTTCTACAATTCGAAACACTAGGGAGTCAACTACTTAATAATTTGTGTATTGTGTCTTTTTATAGTAAACACCACTGCAATACCTTTTAGAGGTACAGTAGAGCAAATAATCAATCCTCTGTGGAAGTTAACACTAATGATATATTTTATTTATATACAGTAGCTCTTTAATGCTTTAACTTGATTTAATAGATTTCCTAATAGATTTTTAATAGATTTAATAGATTTAATAATATCCCAAGAGCATTTACTGTGACAGTACATTCATTTCTATATTATTTTAACAATCTCAGCAGTGGCAGGTGAAGTGACATGCTCAAGGATACACAAGTAATGGATGAGGACTGAATCAGCCTTACACTTCAGTCTTTAGCCACTAGGGGGCAAACTAAGTAATCATTTCTTATAGGGCACCTTTATGCAGTGAACCAAACCAGTGCTCTTTTAACAAATCAGTATTTTAGGTAATGGGGACCAAATTGTTTCAATACAAATTACTAGTTTTAATATTATACCTTTCCACAATGTAGCGAAAACAACTCACAGTTACATTTGTTTAAAATATTGCTTACAATAATATCCCTGGCAGGTGAACTGACCAACCACACGTCGCTCTCTGAATCAGTGATGACAACTGTACCAGCAAGCTTCTGCTTAATACTACAATATTTTAGCCACTAAGGGGCACACTACAGTGACTGATAACTTTTATATAGCAGCTTACAATAGCGAGCGCCAGATCATTCATTTACAACTATAGCAGCACATATAGAGTCAATATTCAACATTTTCACATGCAGGGGCTCCTTTGCTTTAATTTGGTTTAGTATTGCTCCAGGAGCACTGTACAATGGCTGACCCTGCATTCTGACCCCCAAAGGTCATGCGAATAAACAGTCTCCCCTTGGGGATTAACACAGTGTACCAAAAACATAATACCGTCATGATATTGAACCATATCACAAGAGCTTAAATATCATTTAAATGATGGGACAGTAGCACTGCTGCCTCACACCAAGATGGCGGAAGTGAAGGTCCTGGGTCCTCCCTGCATGGATTTTGCATGTTTATCCTGTTTCTATATGGGTTTTCTCCAGGTGCACCAGTTTCCTCCTAGAGTCGAAATTCATGCAAGTTAGGTGGATTGACAATACTCAATTGGCCTTAGTGTGTGGGCCTGTGTATTCATCCTACAATGGACTGTTGCCTTGTCCAGGAATTATTCCTGCCTTATACGCAATGCTTTCTAGGATAGACTTCAGCTTCCCCTGCGACCCTGCTCAGGATGTAGCGGGTTTGGAGAATGACTGAATAAATGAATGAATGATCATTTAAAATGCTCTGTTAAACAACTGGCTCACTATGGGATACACAGGGAGCAATGGGCAAGGGACTGAATTAGTAGGCATCTGCTTTGCAGTCCAGCCTTTAATCACTAGGGGAGAGAATAACAAAATATAACTTGTACACATCACCTTTCTGTAGTGGTCATGATACTCAAGTGGCAGTAGTTAATGTTGAAAGGTAATTTAAATGTTTATAACAAAATTCCCAAGATTGCTTAAACCATGGGGGGCTGCAGCCTATTTTGGAAGCATCAAGTGTAAGACAGGAAACACATGACATGATACCAGGCCATCAAAGTCCCCCCTCCATGAGCACAACCATAAAGAGCCAAAATAACGCCACTGACCCACTTTTGAAATGTGTGAGAAAAATCCGAGAGCCAAAAAAAAAAAAAAACAAAACAAAAGCATTAATCAACACCCCCACTGCGTTTCCCTAATTTACAGCCGTAGCTGCTGAAACATGTCTACAATGTGCAATTAGGGGACCGCTATATAGTCCAGCACTTGTGTCAATGCAGGTAGTCTGACTAAGACCTTTTATACAGCAACTTACCTTACGGAACATCACATTAATGTACTTTGCAAATGTAGTGGAGCATGAACACAGATGACAGCAATCCAAAACTTTAGTGAGTAATGAGCTACATTTTTATTTTGAATTTAGAAAGTGCCTTTTTTCTAATAAAAACACGACCACAAAGGACTTTTCAGGTTCAGTATACTCAGCTCTGTATTCTTACAGTGTGGGCTCTGGCAGAGTCTCTGACCGCCTTAGAAGAAGTTGTCACTCTAGGAGAGACAGTTGCCTTCATCCAATCAGCTTTAACGTTTGCTTCTGTTGTCATAAATTAGGGACTGCACGAAAAGGTGTAAAATATACTTTAAAAAAAAAAAAAAAACTTCATTTATTGTTCATACAAATATTAGTTATTTAAATCGATGAGGCATTTTCGTGCACGCAGTCCCACTATTATGAAGTCAGAGGCTATCTTTAAAGTAAGGTCATTGAAGGTGAATAACAACTCTGATGCATTTCCAGAAACAACAGATATCCAAGGAAATGTGATCTCCCATTACAGCAAGCTTTTGCCCAACAGTCTTGTGCTTTGAATTGCTAGGTAGGGTTTATAGGGTAATTATTGTTATGTGCACAGAGCACAGTGAAATTCTGACTTTGGTTTGGGGCGTCGGTCTTCCTTACCTACAAAAACTTAGAACACAACTTGGATGACTGTCTACTGCGGCATTCAAACGCAGATGGCACTAAGCTGTATTTGCATGTACATTTCACGTAGCGCCTCTCATATCTGTTGGCCCATCTATTGCCTATGATATCGGTCTGTACAATTCAACTCCGTTTATTCCTCCTATCCTATTAGACAGGTTCATATTAATAAGAACATTAAAGCACAGGAACACACAGCACCATACGACTGTAAACACCCCACTAATAAATCTCACAAGTGAAGCGCATTGATTAATAATTCAAAGTCATTGGGCCAGTTCATATTTCATATGCACACTTGTGCGGGAGGACGCCATTTTTGTTGATGACTGTGTGTGCTAGGAGAGGGTGATATAGCAGCTGATCGGGTACACCAGATGAAATTTTACTTTTGGCATGGATTTCATAATAAATGGTTTACTGGTGTGCCAAGATTTAGGGGAAAACACTGTATGCAAAAGGAAGTGAAAAATGTAATTTTGGGTTGGTCAGGAGTTTTGTAAAGGTATTTTTTTGTGTATGAACTTGTATGTGAACTCAGTGTGATGAGTGAGCCTAGCCCTTAAAAATACTACCCAGAGTGATGTGTGGATCAACCTGATCCATGAGGTGATGGAAACAGGACGGAAGAACACAAAATAGCCAAGTTTTATGATAGTTTGCTTGGCAGCAGTGACACGATTGAACATGTGTGAAAGACACATACTTACTATTAGTTCAGTGGGTTATCTGCAATCAAATCTACTTGAGTAGCAGAATGTTAAGAAGTGTTCACATGGATAAGAGGCATACTAGTGTGCAACATGAATCAGTAGTACTCGTTTAAAAAAATATTTCAGATTGAAAAGTATTTATAAATACATTATAGTGGTACAGAAACTGTCAGAAGTTTTAATAACACCACAATATAAAATTTTTGGTCATGCTGCCCACTTCTATGTGCAATGAATGAGTGCACCAAAAAAATATTACAAGGGTATGAGGCTTCGAGAAAGATGCACAAACCAGACCAGGGCCTTCTCTAGTGTGCCAAGAAACAGGTCTCACCCCAGGCCGTCTGACCGTAAGGTCTACTTGGCAGGCTTCAGCTAGTCCAGGTCCTAAAAATGGGGAAATGACTGAAAATCCCCTATGTGGGAAAGAAACCACAAAATAGATAGATAGATAAATAACCACCACACATAAAACACGTCCGGCTTGGAAGTACAAGCCCAAAACAGAACCTAAATACAGACAATAAAGAAGCACAAAATTGCATAAGGAAAAAAAATTAGGCATAAAAGGATTCCAGAGAAAACAAGTCTCAATATGTTTTCCAAGCAGAACCCACAAAACCAAAATCTGGAAACCAGAAAATTCAATACTTAAAAAACAACACGTTCACATTGACTGTGCATGAGCGGCTAGCAATACGCAAACACCTAAACCAGGACACTTCCACCGAGCAGCCGAAACAAGCATATGCAAGCTGTGCAGCAACAGCTTTATTATAAAGACAGCCATGTACTTACCGTCTACATGTAGACGTTGACGCTTCAGGTTTGTGGGACCTTGCAGACTGACTGGAGCCACACTCACTGATGTTATATGGTGCCTTTTCTGTAGCGACCGCAGTGCTGTTCTGAGGCATTTTCTAGACATAAAACAGTGGTTTCCACATAGCTGCAATAGAAGAGAATGAATTGGTTCAGTCACGGTCACAAAAGGGATCAATGACAGGGATTCAACTGAACCTTGCATTTTACAGTCCACTATTCACAATGGCAATACAACAGAACACAAAATGGTTTGCCTATTCTTATAACTTAGTAACCCAGGGATGAGGTTTGAACCTGTGGCAACTTTGTCTCGGGTGCTTCTTTATTATTAAGCATTTCTTTGGATATGATTTCAGTCAGCACAGTGTTTCGGGACTTGCAGATACAGCCCTACACTGTGCTAATATGCAAGTTCATAAGAGTCGCCTCCCCAACCATTTTTGCATGGCACACTAGAGACGGCAAATTGAATTTTGCAAGCAAATGGCTATAAATCGCAGAGGTTTGTTAATGATCAGCAAATCACAAGTCAGATAGATAATTTACAGCACACAAGCATGCAGTAGCATTCCCACATGGCCACCGAGGACAGCCACAGCAACGTGAGAGCAGATGCACAGTCAGCCAGCAGCTCCCCTCCGCCCTGAATGTAAATGAACTCTTTGCTTGTTATGCTTTGCTGTCGGCTACACCATGCCTTACCAGAAAAGTATTATAGCCGGATTGTTAAATGTACAGTATGTGGTGTTGGGGTGGCATGGATTATACAGTTTTTTTTTTAAAGAAAAAGTGGGGTGGAGATAATGCCACATATTTAAAATAAAAACTTGCTGCAACACAAAAGGGTCGCCTTTAATTCATCGATTCTTCAGCCTCCCCCATTTTTGCCCCAAAGGTAGCACAGTTGCATGAAAGCTGCTCAAGAGATTCCTTTCTCATAATTAGCGCTCATTATTTCACAGTACATCATGCACTTCTTCCTTAGCACTGCCTAGTAAAGGGCCTTCATATAATGAAGCAAGTGATGTCTTGCTTTTAACCTTTTTGCAATGGCTGTGAAGCACAAAGAGCGGATTTCTACAGCTCAGTCTGCGAGTAAACACTCTTAGGGGAACAGGGGATGGGTTCCAGTCAGCCAAGGTGCGAAAACCCAGCATATATTGAACAAGGGTGGGTACACATTTGAGGAAGATTATCTATTCATGTATCCATGGCGGAACAAAAATGCACTCTGCCTCTGCAAAGTGTGGCATGCACTTAACAGATGGCGGTAGTTGGTATAGAACCGGTGACACTTCAAGAAGGGAGGCAGAAGACTGAACAGTTGTGTTCAACCATCCCAGCAGACACTTTGGCGAGCGTTTGTCACTCACTTGTCAGTGGAGCCTGTGAGCGTTAACCGTGTGCGTCTACAAAATGAGCCTTTCTTTAAAAAAAAATGCATGTTGCAGTTCAAGCTTATTGTCACACACACCGAGTACAATGTGTGAAGCATATTTATACACTGTATGGGATTGCACGTCTAGCATGGATTTGCCAAGGATAATGATCGTGCGGAAAAGGCAGAATATAAAGAAATGACTCCACAACAAAAGCTTCTTTGCAATCCAACGTGGGCAAACTGGATCTACCAGAGGGGGATGAACAGTATAAATGAGGTGCAAGGCTGGATTAAGACCCCCACAGGTCACTTGGTGACTTAGCTTCTTAAAAGAGAGTTGGTCATATTTTTAACAATGCAGTGCTCTGACACTGGGTCATTTAACGCTGTGCGGTATTTCTCACTTATGATTTTTGCAGACTTGATCTCTTCAAACAGTGTGACCTCTCGCATACTTGATTGTTCCGTAGTCGGTCATTTCGATGATGGATATACCATCATGGGGATTACTGGTGAAAACGCCCTAATGGGCAAGCACCCTGAACGCCCAGAAGGCAGGTGTGCCCAGATTAGGTGAATACTCCTGTGTCTGTGAGATCATGGCGCCCTATTTATTTCCCCCAGAGTCTACGAAAAATACTTTAACATTCTATTTTTTTTGTTAAAGCATTTTATTGATTTTATTAAAACCAAATAACATTCCATACAAGCAAGTCAAGTTTAACAAAAATAGGTTCAAAACAAATCAAATACTTTAACATTCTAAAACGTGTCTAACCCAACTGAGGGCCATGATGGGCGAGAGGATGTTCGGTCTCAAGGCAGGGTGCAAGTCCACTGCAGGGACCATTCACTCAGACTCCTGAACTCATATGGAGCCAATCTTGAATTGGCAGGCAGCTTCTCCAGTGCAGATTTAGGAGAAAAACTGAAGTACTTATAGGAAAACTTACAGACACAGGGAGACTGAGCTAGCCCTCCATGGTCAAAAACTGCCACCCAGGAGGTGGGGTTGCAGTTCTGCCCAAGATACAATAGGGAAAAGATCACATACAAAATTAAGAGGAGACCAGCAAAAACCACTGCTTAACTCTTTAACAGAGAGATGACTATGGTTTTCTGGGAACACTTTTTCATTACCATGAAGGTGTAAAGCAGTGGACTGGACCCTGAAAAGATGCAAAAGGAGGAGATGTCTTCTTTTGCATTACATGGCAGAGCACATTCAGACAAGACTTTAACGCCATTGGCATGGACTAGTAGGAGGGGGAAAAAAATGTCGCTCAAGACCACAAACGATGAAGATGGCTAACCGATCAATACTCCAAACAGAGTGGGACTTCCACCTTGTCACTATGTCTGTTTGAGTGAACACGGACGGGCAAAAAAAGAAAATGTATCCATTTCAAATTAAATCAACAACACACTGAAGTGTTCAGAAAGTGAAGTGGTCTAAATATTTTTTGAATCCAATGTGTGTACAGTATGTATATAATCAGTGAATGGTGTATAAAATTTTAATGGATCTGAAACAAGTGGCATTTTACATAACCAGAGCTGATTTGTGGTTGACTAAAACATTGGAAATATGCCTGCACATAACAGTTCATATGCATGCAAACAGTATAGTTTCCTCAAAAATGTGGAGAAGCAACTGCTGAAGGACCGAGTGTTGCACTGGCCGCCTGTAGCTTGCAGGAGAAGCAGCACATTTTCAAGATTACAGGGCAAAAGTCACAAATGTTATTGTTATTAGTGACTGAACCAGACTTCAGTGCTTTGGCCGTAGGCTACACTTGGCACTCAGTGAACATCCTTTGGCATTTAATAGTAAGCATTGCATACCATGGAGACTATACTGTTGCACTATTATCATTTCTTATATGACAAAAAAAAGCACACAAATTGTACAATTTGGAAAAAACATACAAGTTGTACAATTTTATTGAGATATCTCAATGAAAATTACACTTTCCTGAAAAATTTGAAGGAGGAGGATGCCAAGGACGCCAGGTACTCATCTGTACAGGAAGGCTTTTAGCTCTACCTGACTTTATTACCCTTCTTTCAGTTTACCTCTATGTCAAGATGTAACCTGCATGTGTGTACTAGACCATCGATTATGTTGTCCGTTAGGCTTTTCTCTGAATTTACTATCGTACTCTTTATCTGGTTTAGTACAATGCTACTGTACTGTATACCCTGCCATTCTTAAACTCTGTAAAGAGCCTTGAGCATGGGAAAGGCGCTATATAAATAAAACGTACTATTATTAATGTGCAAATACTGTGAACTTGAAGTATTTAGACAGCACATTATATAAATGGCGCAAGGCCAGCATCGCAGGACCTCCCTGCATGGAGTTTGTATGTTCTCCCCATGTCCGCATGCATTTCACCAGTTGGTCCAGTTTCTTCCCACAATCCAAAAACATGCAAGTTAGGGGAACTGTCGTTAAGGTCCAGGCGATACTGGATTGTGTTCACCCTGCAATGGACTAGCACCCCATTCAGGGTTTGTTCCTGCCTTGCACCCTTTGCTGGCTGGGATAGGATCCAGCTCTCCTACCCCTTGACAAAGCAGTTAAGAAAATGACTGACTGACCCGTACAACAGAACTATCAGGGTCTGCTTACATTAACATTTTAATTTTACATTACAATCATTTAAGATTTATTACCAGCTTTGATTTCATAAACACATGCAACTTTTGCTTTCTTAATATGGCAGGTTGGGTGAATGGGAGACACTAAATTGGCTTTAGAGTGTGTGGGCCGGTGTTTGCCCTGTCCAGGGTTTGTTCCTGCCTTGTGCTCTATGATGGTTGGGATAGGCTCCAGACGACTCTGGTGGCTCGGAGGCTAAGGACGTGTGCTGGTATCCAGAAGGTTGCCGGATCGAATCCCTGTTGCTGCCAAAAAGAGATCCTACTCTGCTGGGCCCTTGGGCAAGGTCCTTAACCTTCAATTGCTCCAGGGGCGCTGTACAATGGCTGACCCTACGCTCTGACCCCAAGGGGTATGCGAAAACTAACAAATTCCTAATACAAGAAATTGTAAAAGGTGAAATAAAGAAAAAAAAAAAACCTATTCATGACTAAGTGGGTTTGAAAATGACTAATCCAGCATTTACCAATTTCACACTAAAAATTTTGCAAGTGGCTCCCTACTAAATGGGGATTCTATGGTACTGTGGAGAATATAGGCACAAAAAAAAATAAAAATTGAAACATTTAGAAGCAATTTTTATCATATTCTAAATCACATGATCTTGAGCAAAAGCCAAACCCGGCAAGCACAATTGGCCCAACAGGGTACCAGTCCATCACAGGGTGAACACACACACAGGCCAATTGAACGTTGCCAATCCACCTAACCTGCATGTGTTATGACTGTAGGAGGAAACCAAACCACCCAAATGAAACCCACGGACACAGGGAGAACATGCAATCGCCACACAGAAAGGACCCACGATGTGAACCCTAGTCTCCTTATGGTGTGGCAGCAGCACTACCACTGCACCACTATGATGCCCAGAAATCTTATTAATACAAAATCACCTCATATTCATAATTACTGCCCTTGAAATAGTCTCAAACACGATTACGTTTGAAATTTGTCATTTTGACCTACTGGGTGGAGCTCTTAGAACAGGGGTGGGCAAATTCAGTCCTGGAGGGCTGCAGGTTTTTGCTCCAACCCAGTTGCTTAATTAGAAAACAATCTGTGCCAATAATATAATTTGATAGCTTGTTAGTGCTTTAACTCTGCCATATCAGGCCATTCTCATATCCAAGAAGTTCTTTCCCTTTGTAAGGATATCATCTAAATGATTTGAAGGCTAAAATGGAGTAATAGTCAATCTGTTACTTTTTTCTCTTCACTTTCCTTCCAAGTATTTAATTAAAGCCAATAGTGCATGATAAAAACACACAGGTGTAAATGGTAACAAGCTAAATGGAGAAAAGCTGCTTTCTTTTGTCATTTGAATCTTATTGCTAATAAGGGCTGATTAAAAACCAAGAGAACAGCTGTTTAAGACTAAAACAAGCAATAAGGTTTCAGAATCGTAACGAGCGAGACAACTAAAGTGAAGCACAAGTGTTACTTGAGCAATAAGTGCTTCTTAAGCAATTGGGTTGGAGCAAAAACCTGCAGCTACTGCAGCCCTCCAGGACTGAATTTGCCCACCCCTGTCTTAGAGGGTAAATAAAAATATCAAAAACAAGGTCATATTCATAACTGGAAACCTTCAAATAGCATAAAACGACACTCCACCCTCCTACATCATCCATCCATTTTCCAACCCGTTGAATTCGAACACTGGGTCACGGGGGTCACCTGGAGCCAATCCCAGCCAACACGGGGCGCAAGGCAGGAAACAATCCCCGGGCAGGGCGCCAGCCTAACCGCAGCTCCTACATCATCAATCCCCATATGTTAGAAGTTTGAAGTTGGTGCGGCTTCACAGCTTCAAGTCCTTCTGGTCAGGTGTGCTGAAGAAACCGATTGGTTTACTAACTACTTAACGGATTTGGATCTGGTTAGTTCGCTTGGAGTATCGATTTATTTGCGGAATCCGAGAGACACGCAGCGGAGCGAGGGGTACAGAGAGCGGGTCCTCAGGTTGTGTACCTTACCGCCGCTTAGGTAGCAAGCGAGAGAACTACTTAACGGATTTTGATCGGGTATTTTTTTCCTATAATTTTGCTTGAACATTCCAGGTGATTTTTCAGCTTCTCTCAGTGCGCTAAGAATTACAGTTCGCTTGCATGAACGAGATATTCTTGCTAATCCTGAGAGCAGGGGGAAGCCTGACGTCAGGAGTGAGGAGCCGGGCAGGGCCCTCCTCCCAGTCCCGTTTCACTTCTACGCGGGCAGAGCCGGCTAGTAATAAATAAATAATACATTTATATAGCGCCTTTCCCATGCTCAATTCGCTTTAGAAACAACAGCGGGGCATGGTACATTAGACACAAGTATTTTCTGCACAGAACACTATAGCTGTTAAATACATGATATACAAAAGCATTAAAATAGAATAAAAAGACAATAAACCAGAGTAAATACTAAATTCAATACTAAAAGGACCTGAACATACAGCATTTCTGATATAACATAAATTAGCCTGAGCATCTAAGCAGAGATGTGTCCTTCCATGACAAGGAGAACTGCCGAAGTACGGATGACCAACCCAACCCTAATGCCCCCACCCCAATTTCATTCAAACTAAAGAGTGCGATATTTGTGTATTTACACACCTGACAAAAAGGCAGAAAGCCCCTGCAGTGCCAGCTCTTGTTCTGCTTTTCACAACGCTGCGGCCTTTGCTATTCCTTTTTCCTGCTTTCTAGAATTTCGAGGTTTTCATTTTCTCCTCAGTGTTCTTCAGACTTCTTTGCTCATTATTACACACAACGCTGCCTTACGGATAGAGACGTTACCCGAGCACGAAGAACACCTTCAGCAAGTCCATATCCTTGGTCACCAGTCCACTGTATTTTATTGATCCGCTGCATGCGAACGTGTGCGCGTCTTCCACAAAATAAAAACATAAATCCGTACCGGCAAACGCAAATAAGAAAAGGCGCCCAAAACCATGCGTGTCAAGGCCAAGTACGTCACCAACACGATGGCACAAGCATACACCAACCAGAGCCCGCGATGGAAGGGCGGGGCAAGAGCTGAAACCAATCAGTGACCGCGTTATCACTCACAAGCTCGGGGATGGTGGGGAAAACGAACTTTCAAGATGGCGTCTTAATGGCTAGGATCTCAACTTGGCTTTTCGTCAAATACAGACTTCTGCCCAGAAGGTTGTAGCAACTTTTACAGTCAAAAATGTATTCCAAATCACATCCTTCCCCAAGCAGTAAGTGTCTTCTCGCGGCGGAGTTTTCAAACGCTGGACTTTAGTTTCGCGCAAAAAAGTGGCTGCAAGGCATTTGGACCGATGATGGCGTTCGGTGCGACAAACTATATGGGAGAATGTCAAAGAAGGGGAAAGAAACTTACAGAGCAAAATGAAAGGACTATAAAGAGGACAAAGAAAGTAAAGAACCGAAAAGTACGTTAACGCCGCAGCATTCCGTCTGGGTAAGTAGGCCGAGAAGGAGCGTTTGTGTTGTTTGTGATTTATTGAAGCAAAAGTCAAACCAGACGGCTCCCGCTATCCAGGCAACCGTTCGAAGAGTCAAATTAAAGTCAGATTAGTAGTAACGCAGAATTTGTGGTGCATCGTACATTTTTTTTTTTTTAATGTATCGGTATCTCTGGCGCTAAACGAGCGTGTCACGGTGTCTGCGCTCCGATTTTTACAGAAACTGCTGTGGACAAAACGGAGTTGCTTACTTACAGTGTTATTGCTCTACAACTGCTGTCGTTCTGCTAGAATATACCGTATTTCTGGCTCCCCGACCCAAATAAGTTTCTTCTGCTTGTGTAATGGACGGACCAAACGACATAGGAACAAGAAGCAGGCTGGCTTAGCATTGAACCTCTGTTGGTATCAAAAAAAAAAAATACCCTCTTAACCGCGTTAAAATGTAACGAATTCTTTAAAATGTGTTTATAAGCATTTTGATATTGTCAGAGAGGGGATACAAAAATAATAAAGCGCTTTGTCCCGATGATCACATATTTATGCCCCGGGGCAAATAGAAAGACTTGATTTTAGCGGAGGTGCGTCTTCGTTTGACTCGGGTGATATGAATTGCTTATTAAACGGGAAATTGGAGGCTCGCAGTGCTGAATTCTTTTCAATTAAATTTGCAAACCGAGGCGCTTGATCTAATGATGGGCGTGTAGCTTTTGAGGCCTCTTCTTGATTGCGCAGGTGTTGTGACGAATCCCAATCCAATTGTCTATGTTGTGTCTACATTCATGCGTTTTCTATGGCATGATCTACATGGTAGTAGGTGGCATTTGAAGTGATTCCGACCTTCCAGTCTGGAGGGGAGGTTATTTCGACAGAGGTGATGTCAATATCCTAAAATCCTGCTGCAGTTACAATCGAATAAGATTGCCTAACTCTGAATGTGAAATACAAATACATGTGATCTTAACGATCTTCTAGGGCTTTCTCACTATTAGGATAGAGTCAATTAGTAGCACTTGCATGTCTGCCTTTAGAAAGATATAATAATACATTTTAATTGGTGTGGCCGAAAGCGCGATGATAGGGAATGAGCGGTGGGTATTTTCGACACATCACCTGTTAAAGATAAGAAGCTTCAATAGTAGTGACATCTGGTGGTTGATATAAATCATTGCAGCCACGACCTCGCACCTAAACCCTTGCTGACTGCATAGTTTCATTCGGAGAGGTGCACTAAAAGCGTAATCGTGTTGTCATTGAAATGTTGCAATTAATGTACTTGTTAGTGTAGGTGACGATTTCCTATAATAATGTTTAAATGGTGTATCCTAAAGAAGTACAACAACCGTTATGAATATTGTAACACCGCAGACGGCGCTCGCCAGCGCTGAAAGCTGATGACTCCCCCATCTTTTGATCGTTCATTTTTGGTAGGATACTCGCTGTTGCTGCTCGAGTTGGAATTCCAGTGCAAGTTTTTGTTGTTGTTGTTTTTTCTCACGTGTACGAAGTATCTATCTATAGGGGAAAGTATTGTAATCGTCCAAAGATTCGATGTAGAGATTTTAATGAATCCCTACGTTTTTTTAGACCTCTGTCAGTTCGAAAATACCATTTTTGGAATTGTGTATGTATGCAAACACGATAACTTGAGTAAGCTTTCACTTGGGTCAACCAAATTTTGCATAAACACAAAACGTAGATTTCTATCAGTTTTAGGGACATTTCCATTAACCGGAAGTGGTACTTTACCTTTTATTCATGCAGCTGCAGAGTCCGGTTTATTCAAGTTGTATAATAATTGTTCAGCTATTATTAATTTGATTTGTTGTTGATGGTTCCTTAGAGAGAGGTTAGGAGTACGCACCGATATAGTGCATTGCCGCACCCACCACACGACAAACCAACTCAGGATCCAGATTAGCACCCGAGTGCAGCCATGCAACGTGTGATACCTCAGTACCACACTAGTTCAGATGGAGTGGAACAGTGTGAGGTTTTTTTTATGGTGGCTGGAGTGCCAATTCTGCCTCCAACCCCCATGTTTTTCCCTGCCTATATGCAGGGATGGATGCAGATTAACCTCATACCCATAATGGATCGATTGCAGGTTGAGGGCATTGCTCAGGGGCCCAACAGAGCAGAGACAGAGACCCTTTTTGGCATTTTACGGGATTCAAACCGGCAATCTTCCGATTTGCCAGTGCAGATCCCAAGCCTCAGTGCCACCACTCCACCCAATGGTTCCTTAATGTACATAATATAAAAATATAATCATTGTCTTGCGGTTTACTCCTCAAATATCCGTCCCCATATCTGAGTATACAAGACTAGGGGAGACCACTCCCGATTTTTTTTTTTTTTTTTCTTTCTCGGCGGCTCCCCTTGCAGCTGGTACTGAAGATGCTTGTTTGCATGATGGGGTGCCAGTACACTCTGTTGATGAATCATCCCCAAACTGATGCCACTTGTCGGTGCCGTTTCAATAGCAATGTAAACGGCAAGAATCCGTTTACACCCGGGCCTGGTGAACACATGCACAGTACTACAATGCATTATAAGTCAGCGAGTCTTTATTGTGTGATGGGTTTTTCATGGGAGAGGTTTTTAGCTACGAGACAATGTGAAACATGAATATTTTTCTGTCAGCAGTTGGGGAATAATTGCACTAAGGGGAAAAGAGAAGAATACCAGGGTTTAGAAAATTCGGTCGTGGATGTGGACACATACAAAGGTGTTCAGAGAATGTGCATACAGTAGACTAGAGCAGGGGATCCTAAACATTTTAAGTCTTGTTCCCCCAAAACATTGAACGCCCCCCCCCTAATATAAATCCAGTGCTGCATGGTCTTGTATTCTTGGTTACTCTTGACAGTAGTCACACAGTATGATTTAAGATAATAGTAGACCTTTTATATTGTCTGATGTACCCAGCGACTCATTCCAAACTAGTGCTCAACTTGTCTTAGGGAGTGGTCTGTGTTTGAATGAGAGCTGACAACCAATGAATGCTCATCCGGAAGTACAATTGATATAATTCAGCAATGAGGACTAAGGAATGCCGATGTTTTTGGACCTCCTAAATGGAAGAGAAGCTCATTTGTTTGTCGTGTTTTATGTATCTCCACAGAATAGGAAAAGTAGGTGGAGATTATGGCTGAAACTGCTGTAACGGTTATTCCTTCGTACAGCAGTGGCTACATCACTCGGCATGCTCTTGGTCCTCACGAAAGGGTTATGCATGGCGGCTCTGGAAGGCAGGCACTCGGACGTGAAGTGACATGCCCAGCCATTTTCAGCCCTTCAAACTGACATGGTATTGGCAACTTCAGTCAAAATCACGTAATGTGACATCGGCTATAGATACCGATGAAAAAATTTTTGTTTAAAGCATTGTAAAAATTCTAAAATCTTTACATCAAATTAAACTGTAACATCAATTAAAGTTGTATAATTTACAGTTGCATTTAGTGACCCTTTTTTTCCCTGGTGTCAGGTGGGGTTTTTTTTTTTTTTTAACCTCTGACAACCTGGTTTCTCCTTCATTATTTCAACAAGGTGCTGGAAACATTTCTTAGGGTCCATACTGACTCTTCAGCATTGTGTAGTTGAGCTGCTGTTGTGTTCATTCTTTTTATTATATTTTGTTATCCATTTGAAAAAGGTAAACTACTGTATGACAAAAAAGGGTTGAAGCATAAAATCGGCAGTGATGCTTAGGTACCCTGTGGCATTCAAATAGAGCTTGAATGTTATTAAGAAGTCTAATGTGTGTCAAGATAATATTCACACACCATTACACTAGCAGCTGCAGTACGTACCAGTGGCACAAGTCAGGCCAGACTGATGGATTCATGTTTACATGAACCTCTGACCCAGACATCTGAGTGGTGCAGCAAAAGTGGACATTCCTCAGACAAGCTGACATTTTCTCCAGGCTTCAACTGAGCAGTTTTGGCCATCGTCATGCACCCTCTGTAGAAGTGGAGCCTGGCCTCTGCTGTAGCCCATCTGCTTCAAGGCCAGCATGTAATGCATTCCGAAATGCTCTTTAGTACGCCACTATTATACGTTGCTGTTATTTGAGGAGTTGTGGTCATTCTGTTAGCATCAACAAATCTGGCCTCTCTTATCTGACTTCTCTCATTAACACAAGTGCTACTTTTTTTTGGCTCTCGTCCCATTCCCAGTAAACACCAGAAACTGTATTGTGCAAAATCTCCCGGAAGGCCAGCTGCACCTACCACATCTGCCACTGACAATCCTACCACATAGTGGCTTAGATCACGGGTTACCCATGTGACCACTAGGGGGCGTCACAGCACCCCAACACTATTTCACTGATTCAGCCAAATAATGTTAACAGATTCCTTATACAGGCCTCTCCTCAAAAACTCCAATGCCAGTTAAACACAACCAATGTTGAATATTCTTTTACACTTTCCGTGACCCGACCTCAGATAAGCAGAATAGGATGGATGGACTCCTTACACACCTCCCAACAAACTTTGTCCACCTCCTCCACACTCCGACTCTCCCTACAGATGAGGCGGCTCACTTTTTATGCCAGACTTTGGAATACTTCTGGTTCTTCAGTATTCCACTGTGGAAGCATTTCCGGGTCAGGCGGAAGCCCCTCAAAGTGAGGATAGTTCTCCCCTACAGCTTCCCCGGGAGCCACCTCTGGCACCCAACAGGACTACAATTTCCAGCATGCATATGGGTGCCTGAATTTGTGTACCTGGCCAAGAGTGCTGCCTCAAAGTGTATCGAGGGTCTGTACAGCCTATGGTATTTTCCCCCAAATCCATCCATTGTGAATGTGAATTTCCCCTTGGGGATTAATAAAGTATCCGTCTATCCATCTATCTATAACACCGTCCAGTAAATGGGCACACCATCCATTCCGACCGGCACCTCAGTCCAATGCCATCTCCTATCCCACCCGTTTAGAATAGTTGGTAAAATGGCTGAATCTCTTGTCCAAAGTGGTCTGCGTGTTGTGTGGTCACAACTCAAGCTATGAAGTTGGCTGCTTGGAGGAGAGAGTGACTAACAGTAAGGAGCAGGTGGACCTAATAAAGTGGGCAATGAGTGTATAGAACATGTAGGATTTGTTTTATTTTTTTTAATATTACATTTTTTGTTTGTTGCTATTTGCTAGTTGAAAAACATAATGATGTTTTCTTTTTTATGCACAGTAAGTGGAAGCGTGCTTGATAAGAATAGAATGGGAGAAAGAATGCACAATAATCTTAATTATGTTGTTTGCTTTTTGTCGATCTGCATTTTTGCCAGTAGTTTTTTGTGGTTACTGAAAGTGAGTCATAATACTGAATTGTCATGCTAAAATTAATGATTTAGCAAAAGATTGTCTGCTGAGACGGCCAGGGTGGTATCTTGCTGCCAATTCCTACACTCCCTGCTCTACTTTGCTGCTGTTCAGTGCTGCTTAGCTCATTCCCACCTGCTTTCTCAGGGATAAATCACATTTCACTGGTTTCTAGACTATATCAAAAATGTTCCTGAAATTGTAACTTCTTTAGCTTATTTCATTTATGAATTGTGCCTGTTACACACAAAGTGAATACAGGGTGGTCCAGATCTAATTATGCAGATCCAGATCGTCTGGATGACTTTGATTTAGGTGGGGACGATTCCAGTTCGGCACAAAGACGATTCTTCATGTCGTCAGTTCGCACACTTCTCGATGGTCTGGGATTTGTCGGGTGATTTTCTATGTAATAAACTTAAGATATAGCGTAATAAAAATTACATAATTAGATCTGGACCACCCTATAACAGCTATAACTGCAAAATATGCCTTTTAAGGATCTTACATTTCAGATTTTACCAAAGTATTTAAAAAAGCAAAAACAAAAAAAAAACAGTTTTTTAAAAAGCATGTAATGGATGGTTTAATCCCAGGGGGTTATTTTAAAATGGGGTGGGCACCCCGAATTGGCAAATATGCATCTTCTCTTGCGTGAAGTGGGTAGTCGTGCCTCTCGTGATGAGCTGTTTAAGATGAAGAATGCAAAGTGTCACTAGTACAGCCTGAAGTTGAGTCAGAAATGTCAGTTAATTTAAATAATAGTAATAATAATAATGAATCGCCTCCGTGGTCAGGACGTCTTAACATCAGGTCAGCCCTGATTATATATAACGGTTTGAAGGTGGGCGCATGTGACAGGTGTCTTTGACATATTAATTTCAGTGACCCAGAATGTTCCATTGCATTAGAGCAAACCGGTGAGTGAGTGATTGAATGAATGAAGGCGACAAGCAGAACTTCTCACTTTTGTCTGGTGGCCATTTGATTTTTTTTTTTTTTAATTTGCTGGCCCCTCAGCACTCACTGCCATGTTTCTCTCTCTCTTTTTCATTCCCCCTTCAGAGCCCTTGCAGACATTCTCCGACAACAAGGACCCATCCCTTTGCCGCATTATGAGAGAGAAAACGTTACAGCAATAGATGGATCACCCAAAGACAACACTCCTATTCGAACTTCCAAAAATCATTACACACCTGTCCGCACCACAAAGACCAACCACGGTGGGTACAGACACTGCTTTGTTTATTTGTCAATTTCTTTGTTTCTGTTCCAGGGTGCAGCAAAGGAAAAGGCGTGCACACCCCTGCTTTTTGTGACACAAACAGTTGAGAACAGTTACTACATCATTTTTAGGACCGGACTGTATGACCTGATCCTCATTTTGCTATAAGTGATCACATTTATTGTACAAGGTGGGCCATTTATATGGATACACCTTAATAAAATGGGAATGGTTGGTGATATTAACTTCCTGTTTGTGGCACATTAGTATATGTGAGGGGGAAAACTTTTCAAGATGGGTGGTGACCATGGTGGCCATTTTGAAGTTGGCCATTTTGGATCCAACTTTTGTTTTTTCAATAGGAAGAGGGTCATGTGACACATCAAACTTATTGGGAATTTCACAAGAAAAACAATGGTGTGCTTGGTTTTAACGTAACTTTATTCTTTCATGAGTTATTTACAAGTTTCTGACCACTTATAAAATGTGTTCAATGTGCTGCCCATTGTGTTGGATTGTCAATGCAACCCTCTTCTCCCACCCTTCACACACTGATAGCAACACCGCAGGAGAAATGTTAGCACAGGCTTCCAGTATCCGTAGTTTCAGGTGCTGCACATCTCGTATCTTCACAGCATAGACAATTGCCTTCAGATGACCCCAAAGATAAAAGTCTAAGGGGGTCAGATCGGGAGACCTTGGGGCCATTCAACTGGCCCACGACGACCAATCCACTTTCCAGGAAACTGTTCATCTAGGAATGCTCGGACCTGACACCCATAATGTGGTGGTGCACCATCTTGCTGGAAAAACTCGGGGGAACGTGCCAGCTTCAGTGCATAAAAAGGGAAACACATCATCATGTAGCAATTTCGCATATCCAGTGGCCTTGAGGTTTCCATTGATGAGGAATGGCCCCACTATCTTCGTACCCCATATACCACACCATACCATCCATTTTTTTGTTCCAACAGTCTTGGAGGGATCTATCCAATATGGGTTAGTGTCAGACCAATAGCGGTGGTTTTGTTTGTTAAGTTCACCATTCACATAAAAGTTTGCCTCATCACTGAACAAAATCTTCTGCGTTCTGCAAATTCAGTGCGCCGATCTGGGTCATCCTTGTTGAGATGCTGCAGTAGCTGGAGTTTGTAAGGGTGCCATTTGTGAGTAGCTAATATCCGCTGAAGGGATGTTCGACTAATGCCACTCTCCAGTGACATGCGGCGAGTGCTATGCTGTGGGCTCTTGCTGAATGAAGCTAGGACAGCCACTGATGTTTCTTCATTAGTGACAGTTTTCATGCGTCCACATTTTGGCAAATCCAACACTGAACCAGTTTCACGAAACTTAGCAAGCAGTTTGCTAACTGTAGCATGGGAGATGGGTGGTCTCGTAGGGTGTCTTGCATTGAAATCTGCTGCAATGACCCGGTTACTGCGTTCACCAGACATCAACACAATTTCTATCCGCTCCTCACGTGTTAACCTCTGCGACATGTCAATGGCTGTAAACAAAGAGAAACTTGTAAATAACTCATGAAAGAATAAAGTTACGTTAAAACCAAGCACACCATTGCTTTTCTTGTGAAATTCCCAATAAGTTTAATGTGTCACTTGACCCTCTTCCTATTGAAAAAACAAAAGTTGGATCCAAAATGGCCACCATGGTCACCACCCATCTTGAAAAGTTTTCCCCTTCACATATACTAATGTGCCACAAACAGGAAGTTAATATCACCAACCTTTCCCATTTTATTAAGGTGTATCCATATAAATGGCCCACCCTGTAGTTCCTTTTGGGGATGGAATCCAAGTTTTGAGCTCAAGTCTCCCAGCCACTGGGATCCCCTCTTTATCTTTGCAGCAGGTCAATCCAGTCTGGGGAAAATATCCTTGAGCTGCCTTATCTTGTTGGCACCACTGAAATGCACTGCATTTGGAGCACTGGCACACACCCGAATTGAGACAGGTGTGTTGTTCATTAGGTCTGGCAGGCACTTCATCTGTTCACCCGGTCTGGAGGTGGATTGCATGTAGAACTTGTGGTTATGAATCCTCCTTCCACTCTTCTTGTATGTTTCCAGTGGCCCCTGTAATGGAGGGCTGCCTGATTTCATGGAGGACATGCAGAATCTGTGCCCTTTCAAAATCTTGGCTATACATTTGGGTGTGCTGTGCACTGAGGAGTCCCTTTAAAACAGTTGTCTAAATCCTTCAGTGGTTTGATGTGACACATGATCCAGGGCACAAGTTTATAAGCCACCGTCATGGAATCGGAGGGTGTAAACCGTGCTTTAGTGGCCTTGTTACTCCCTGTACTGTTTTGGTCACAGAGAGTTTCTTTTGGACGTTTTTGCTAACTGTATTGTATGTTTCCTCTGGGTACTGTGTCCTCGTTGATATTTGAATGCCAGGTCTGCTTTCTGTAACCATGATTTCAGTCTTAAGGAGGTGTCAGTGTGCATCCAAGGCACCAGCCCATCTTTGTATTCTGGTTTAAACCTTTACTATGGCTCATATTTGTATGGTGTGTTTGTAATGTAGCAGCAATGAGGTTTTGAAAACATGCTGTGTTGCTACTTGGGTATCTGTAATAGTACGTGCCATGGAAGGTGCTATAATCTGTAGGTGGCTGTGTCCCTTGTAGACTCTAAAATGATTGGGTACTGGGATGTTAGTGGCTTGTGTTGTGTTTAGCCGTTCTGCTGCAACATATCAGTTAGCCATGAATTACTGAACTACATCTGTCAGATTCTTCCAATTAACTGGTGCCTTCACAATGTTTACGTGGGTAGTGTGGCCTTTTTAAAATGTACTTTAATACCATTCTGGAAAAAGGAAGAAAACACACACACACACACACACACACACACACACACACACAATCAATATGTAATTAGTTTAATTAACATAAGGGAGAGTTGTACTTGACAAGAAAATTAGAAGACACTAGAGGTGGGACCCTGCCGCTGTCATCCTGTATTCTGATTAAATGTGTACACAAGGTGTTTTCTATTATTTGCTTCACTGCGCTCATTGAATTTGTGCCCAGTCTCTTACTGGGCCTTATCACTGCAAAGACTGAACCAATTGTTTTGGAATGAGAAAAATGAGAGCAAATGAACAATCTGTCTCTGCAATCCTTTTGGGCGTTTGGTGAATAAAATAAATGTCCAAAATGTCAGGCAGGGGTCTGACAATTCAAATATGCTAATGTAGCTTCTGTGGTGGTGTTGTGTTCACTTTTCGTATTAGCTTGCTGGACTAAACTGTTTGTTATTCTGAGTAGAGCCACTCGTAGGATCTGTCCATACGTTTGTCTGTTGATGTCCGGCCCAACATATCAAATGGCTTTTATAGTGCCTTACACCGTGATAACCATCACACGAATACAGTGCAGATCAACAGAGTAGGTTATACGCTCATTTAGATAGGACATAAAGCAGGTGTCTGGTCACAGCTAAGGGGGATAAAAAATCAAATGTAAGCATTTAGAAAAGTGTAAATTGTGCACTTAGTAATGAATAAGGTAAAAAACTCGTCAGCACACATCTCAAGAGGGGGAAAAATATTCATATATAGGAAACATTGCTTCCAAAAAAGGGTCTTCAGCACAGCAAGTAAAACGTCAACTCTGATAGCTGATCCAAGCAGGGTCCTTAAGGGAAATGCCGGCTGGCCGTGCGCCCCAAAGTGCTTGCAGGTCAGTACTGTCTGTTTGTGCCCCCTCTTCCAGGCTCTGCACCAGCTCTTTTCTTGCCGGTTGCTAACTTTATTCATTCTATTGTGTGCAGTTTTTATTCACCAGCTTTCACCCTGCATCTATAATTTGCAATGTAGTTTTTAAAATTTAGCTTTGTTTTTGGGACTTAACTCTTAAAGTAATTACATTACGTGTGAAGTAACTAAGCACTTGAGTATAATAACTTTGCATTATACAGTTCTTAAGATGTCAATGACTGACGACGACTCCTCTGCATTTGGAAGTTGATCAAAGGCTACCACAGCACTGTAGCAGACTGCCACTTGAACGTGTGTGTATCTGTGCCATAGTGTGTCTTGTGCCATCTTCATTATAAAGGAGCCTTGTTCTGTAAGGGCTCCTTTACCGCACTGTTACTGTTTTGAATAACCGAGAATGGCCTCAGTATGTCAGTATGTTGTGTGCCATCTTTCTGAGCAGTCCCCTTCATAAGGTACTGTACAATGCACAGCTGCACAAGATAACATTAACACAGCCAGTCTGAATTCAGTGAGGTGGCCACTTTCTTGATGTATGCCTGCTTAATCGGTGTTGGTAACGGGTCTGTTTAAAGCTGATATGTTGGGTTTAACTGTTGGCATAAGTGTGGAGTTATTGGGGGGAAAAATGAACAAGACTGGAGATTTAAGAGGCTTTAAATACAGTGTGTACTACATCCACCACTTGATATTTTTGGAATTGAAACCCTGCTTGATTGTTCTAATGAGACAGTGGCACAGGAGCAGAGGAGTGAGCCAAAGACATTAAAACATCCAGGTAGGTGATGGTGCTCCTGTGGTCAGCAAAGGTACCAATGAAGGTGGGCACAGCTTGTGTAGTCTAACAGACGGGCTTTAGTCCACAAAAATAGCGGCGGTTAACGAAACCCAGTGCCCCCTAATTTATGCACACAGCAAGATAAGGATTCAGAGTCAACCTGCTAAGAACTCTTGATTCATCCTGCCAGGTGTCAATAGCACAGACTGCTTTAGTGGTTTAATGGTGTGTAACACTGTAAAGGGATTTTTATGACTCACCCTGAAAGCTGTAACTTTTAAATGCAGGAAGACCATTTGAACATTGTTCCTAATTTGGTGCATCACCTTTATGGCACCCACATTATTCACTCCTGTTTCCTCTGCGCTTCTTTCACCCTCTACTATGCAATACAAGTGGGGCATCAGATGGTCCTAGCAACTCCCAGGCCATCCCTTTTTCTAATTGTGGTCTCTTAAGTCCAGAGAATGCTCATAATGTTCTAAAATCTATGCATCAAGCTAATGAATTTAAATATTAAAATGCTAGCAGGAAGACATCACAGCACAACTGGGGAAAAGCGTCCCAGGCCACTCCTGTTTTCCGACTTGGCCCCTGGGCGCCTTGTCTTCCCTTACGTCATGGGTGCACTTGTGCTTTGAATTGTGTTTGCTTTTCAATTTGCCTTGTGAAGGTGATTTCTTTGAAAAGCTCTAAATGAAGTGATTTTTGTTTGCTACCATATCTGCGTGTGCTTTGCTTTGGATTCTTTTGTGATTTGTAGAGTGCCTTAGGGTGGTGATTGCTATGAAAGGTGCAGTGCTGCTATGTACCAATCTGACTTTTTAATTGGTCTCCCAACAAGGTGTAGAGATTGTGGCTCATATTTGAATGATGATCTGTGCTCCAAACAGCTTATTCTGTCTCATCTCGGACACAGTGTTGAATTTGGATCCAGTGAGTAGGGAGACCTTGGCATTGAGCTTAATTCACTGGTGTGTTCCTGCATCCATAAATTTCCTAGCTCCTGTTTAAGAAGGCCAAGTTGAGTGATGGTAGAGATGTTTCTCGTCTTCTTAAAGTGCATTTTTCCTTTAAAAACAATTCAAGAAAACAAATGGGCTATGTAAATAATCTTCAGTTGTAAAAGATCTGTATAAAGCAAAGACTGTTTAAATAAAACAACTATTTTTCTTTTTTTTGACCTCTGTGTGGTGTTTCTCTTCTCACATTTAGAGGAGACTGTCAGACTCCATTTCATAATCTTTTCCCCTTTCAGTCAAACTGGTGGAAGAAGGTCACTTGCAGAGATTTGTTGGCAGTGCGTTATTAGCTACAATGTTGATGTTTAAGATTTGCCAGTTGCCATAGTAACGACACAAGTGTCTGGTGTGAGTCCCTTGTCATTCTTTTTATTTTTAATGAAATGAGTCCACAATGCATTCAGTGTGCCAGGGACCTGGGGTCCACTCTGCTTCAACCTGCAGTGGGCCAGTAACAAAAAATAACAAAAGAGAGAGAAAAGCATTGCATGGGCATATAAATGGCCACAAGTGGGTAAACATCCCCCTTTGTTAGTGAATGTATGCAAACCTTTTTAATAATTGGGAATAATAATATTGATTGAAAAGCTAATCATAATGAGGAAATGAGGCGTTCAAAGTTTTTCTCTAGCAATTGTTTTGTCAATGCTAATTCTTCAGAGCCGGGGGCATCAGAATAATGATTAATTAAGTCCCGCCGCCATGAGTAAATGTGCCAGGCTTTATTTGGACTTAAATGTGCCCAGTGGGAGTCTGAAGTCTGGCCCAGCGTTCACAAAACCAAATGCTTGTTCTGCCGTGGGAACAGTCTAGCCTTTCAGTTTGTACCACGTTACAGCCTTTAGCGGATGTTAGGTTACAGACGTGTTTTTTTTTTTTTCCCTGGCTTGTATTTAGTAATTGTTGTAATTATTGTTTTTGAATTATTTTTCATGATTAATGTAATTTCTGTTATTACTGTTCAATCATTGTGTCCTGTAACTTTTTAAATGTGCAGCCATTCTGTGTACTTTGTGGGTGGAGCTCCAGAAGGCGCGCCCACCCTGACATCTTTGCTGCAGGGTCCTCCTTCTGGCTTTATATTCAGTCAGGAAAGGGAGACCAATCAGTGGGTCACTGAGATTGTACTGAGGTTGGGAGTATTGCTGTTTCTTTGAATTTACTGATTTTTCTTTTTTGTTTTATTGGATTGTGCCTTCAGGTTTTGATTTTGGACTTGTTTACCTTTCAGGTAACTCTCTTTTTTGCTTCTTCGGACATTTTGCTCTCTTTTTCTATTTTTGTTAAATAGATCTTACTAATTATAAGGATTCTTTGCGAGACTTGTTTCGTCAAGCCAGAGTATCACAGTTTATCTCTCCCTTCTGAGACATTTTGATATATTGTGGGGTTTTTATTGTATTTGGTCTTTTAAAGCAAGCTCCCTATTTGTGGGATCAGGTTTAGCCAGCCGGTAGTAATTAGGGCCTGGCTGAGTTAAGGTGAACAGTAGGTGGTAGGACTTTTTGTTGAATTTTTTTATTATGGTCTGATTTTGACTTTGAACCACAGTGTTGTGAAGTGCAGTCATAAACATTGCAAAATAATGTGTGAGGACTCCAACAAAAGACCTGTAGGACAGGCCAGGGCCTTCACCGACCTGTACAGGTAAGACTACAATCCAGGCAGGAAACTACCAGCTAAATGCTTCGGTCTACACAGGACTAAAAATAAAAAGCTGGCATTAAACATTGGAAATACATTAAAAGTTTTAAAATATAAAAAATGCCTTTCAAAAGAGAGAGTAACCGTAAACTTCTGGCTTGTCGAGACAGCCTAAACAAAGTACCTTTACAAGTGAGGAATTTATTAAAAACAAAAAAATAGAAAAACTGTAAAAGTAGAAGGCACAAAGGATCCGCTGGAAATTCAGTTCAAAGCTAGGAAGTCCCAGTGCATATTCTGTATTCAGAAATATCCAGTCAACGTAGTGAAAAGTCCACAAAAACAGAACATCAAAAGAAGACAATACTTACAATTTGAGAATTCCAACTAACTCTGCGATTCACTGCTAAGACGCTTTATGTGACCTCCGTATAAAGACATAGGAGGACCCAGCAGCAGTAAAGTGTGTGTGTGGCTCTGCCTTCTGTGGTACATCTCACAAAACTCAACGAAAGGAATAGCAGAAGATTTACAGTATACATAAACAATGAATATTAAGCAAACCTAACAGAAATTGCAAAAAGACCTGAAGAACAACTGTTCAAAAACAACAATAAAATGGGAGGGGGGGGAATACCAGCCATAGGAAACGCCCCGGTTGTAACGCAGCGCACGGTTTCACGTTGTTCTTTTGAGTCCTCTACACCTGATTCAGTTTGGCCTTCTGACTGTATGACCTCATTTCTTGTCTAAAATGTCATCTCCTGGCTCAGTTCTTTCTCAAAGTAATCCTCTTGACACCGTGTATGTCTGTAACAAACAGCAACACAAAAATACCATGCAGTCTATACATGGAAATACACACACATACCCTTTTTCTTTTTTAACATTTTACTGAATTTGTTTAAAATCAAAAAAACATTCCATACAAGGAAGTCAAGCTTTACAAAAGTAGGTTTGTTCAAATCAAGAATACTGAAAAGTTCTTTTAAACTTGATTTTTTTTTTTCCTATCAGAATTTTAAAACCAATTGAAACGTTTACTTTAAAGTGAACTGAACAATTGCATTGCATTTTGTTACTCTGGGCACACAATACAGCTTTGTGGGATTGTTCAGATTCCATCAATCCCTGGCACATCTCTCCCAGGAATATTCTGTTCTTATTTTTGGTTGGATTGCTTCATTTCTCTTTAGTTAAGTGGACAGTCCAGTGATAATGGAGCCGACTTTTCAGATGCACACTGCTCAGCTGCACACCATTTACAACTTTATCCCAAGCGACAAATTCAATTGAAGTCTGGTTTGTACTTCATAAGAAGGCAAATTTCAAATTTTGTGTCCACACAAGCTGCTGTATTCAAAGACAAAGATGGAAAAGCACGCGGTTCAGTTTATGGATCTTCTGGCTTTAGAAGTTTGGACGTTTTGCACAGAAGTAAATCGGGTAAAGTAGACCATAAGTGACCATTAACGGCCTTTAACCTGTTCTTGTTCACAGTTGTGCTTCTGTAGGGCCAGAGGCTCAAATCTCATTATTGTGTGCCTCTCTTCTTTATACATTTACAAATGAATACACTAAGTGTTGTATTGTAGTGGTGGGTGTGTGGCTCATCATTTTCATCATTTATATTTAGAAGACTCCTTTAGAACGGCTACCAAAAATTTACATAAATGGAGAATTGGATATCTGGAAAGTACAAACTGAAACTGTGAAAGAATTTAAAATGGTGCACAAAAAACACAGCTACACTTAATCATGTGGCTAAATGAAGTTGAACTATCTGACAAAGGTCAGTTGGCTGACCAATCGTGACGTCGCTACAGCTGTGGATCCAAGAAGAGAGCAGAGGGGTGGAAAAGCCGAGCAGTTCCAGAATGGGCTGTGAAATGGTGATTGTCACAGTTGCCCAAGACCTCTAGTGTTCACACGTGTCCTTCAAGTGTTTTGTCATAGCAGGGTCCTAGGCTGACCCTCTATTTCCTTTTCAGACTCTTTACTATGTAGACCTTAAAAGAATGTCCTAAAACCCAACATTAGAGGCCTTCTATGTATCATCATACCAGCCTGGCCACTGTTAGAGTTGACTGCTGCAGTAGTTTAAAATGCCCCACTTTATTTTACATCTTTAACCACAGCCGTTTAGTTAGAATAGAACAGCCAGTAGACGAAAGTTATACTTTTTGTTCATATATTAACTTAAGATTTCCAGTTGTGCTCAAAATATAAGCAGAGTAAAAATAAGTGTTGGCAAAATCATACAACTTGATTAATAAGCAGTTTATCATGCTTGATTGGGCTGAATGAATGGAATGGCAGAGACGTAGCATGGCGCGTCTGTGGATGTGATGGCAGAGACGTCTGCATGAAAGGACCATCACAGACTTTGAGCCTGTGCCTTAGCCCTTAATTTCAGTCCTGGACTAGTAGGGGTCTGCTCCTTTCCTTTTCTCTTAGCCACCAGTCTCCATTGCATCACCAGTTCTCCTCCAGCCTGTCTTCCTGGAAGGGAAAGGGGCGCTCATAGTTCTGTAACTTCTCCCCCTCTTTTTTTTTTTTTTTAATCAAAGCAGCAGCTTCACACTTCTAGGGGTGCAGGTCATAGCCGGGCACTCTTGTGTAGTCGGTCAACACCAGATCAATGCCGAGCCTTCAAACTCTCATACGTTGCTGGACTCCATACTCTTATCTTGTGCTTCTTATGGGGGTGTGTGAAACCACTTTAAACCATCTCGTCTCTCACTTTTGTCTTTTTGTGGTTGTTGTTGTGACTCCAGTCAGAAGCTTTGGATGGGTTACATTATGAAAGCATATAATATTTTCATTGTGCCACCATATTCTGGTTTTTTATTTATTTTTTGGTTAAATGTCATTAGTTTTTTTTTAAAGCCACATTTTTAAATGAATGCAGCGCTCTGTGCTCTATATATGAATTAACTGAATTGAATGCTCTGCTTTACTCCTCCAGGTAAAAATATAAAACACTAGAGTTGAATGGATTACATCTCCAATGTGGGGTCATTTCATAAACATTCTCAACTTTGCTTAGTCCAAGAAAACACCTTCCCCTAATGATGTGCCAGCTCATTCCATGCCAGTTTAGAGTTGCCAGTTAATCTAACCTGCATGCCTTTGGGCAGTTTGAAAAAAACAGGTGTCCCGGGGTTTGGGGGGGAAACCCGTACAGACGTGACAGGAAATGTGGCCAACCACAGCATTTGAACCCAAGCTGCTGTGTCCATGACGTAACAGTCGGCATTAATGAATGTGCCGGCAAGCTGCCCAGCTCATAAATATACTGTTCAATTAAATAATGTTTTATAAGAACAAGTTCCCATTACTTTCTGAGCCTTTGCTTAGAAGAGAGTATTTCAGATTATTTGATATTTCAAGAGTGAGTTCATGCACGACTTGCTCAACGTTATTTGATTCCAAATCAGCTCCACACATCTGAAAACAAAATAGATTTGAATTCTCTGTACTAAATCATTTATTAATCTCTCATGTCATGGCTAAATGAAAAAGAAATTGATTAAAAGAGAAGACATGCTAGATTTTTTTTTTTTTTTTCCTCCTTTCCCAGGGTTCTTCTCTGCTTCAGCAGTGCTAGTGGCTTTGTGACCAAATCCATCTTTCATTTGCTGTACAGATGGCTTGCTTGGCCTACATAATGACTTATTGACTTGAATAGCCAATGATGATGACTGGGACGTTGTTCCATTGCTTTTTGGGTGTGATGAGGTTTGTTTATTATAATTCAGGAGCTTATACAGTAGAGTTCAGCCTTGCAACTGGAACGCTCTAACCCGAAATGTCCAGTGTAATTTGCATACAACAGATCCTATTCTAATATGCGAGGTAGACGGGAGCAGAAGGGCAAATAGCATGCTGGGATAGCAATGCACTTGATGTGCCGGTGTATGGGTCGTTCCGTTACATTGCACACCTGGTAATAACACAATGTATTGAGGGACAGAAGTGGCCAGTGCTGCCTGACTAAGTGCTATTCACATTCCCGGCACTCTCTACTGTAGCAGGAATACTGGAATATTCTTGGGCCTTTACTCCAATGCAGGAGGGCGAACCTAATAAGAAACATTTCTAAGTCCAAGCTTTACCAAACATTCATTTTATTAATTGGACTTGTTTATTGTGAGGTTAATACATTATCAGTAAACAGAAATGTATGAAAAACTGGCCCTATATAGGCATGAAATGTCTCCTCCGATCCGCCTTCTCTTGAATGCTTTGCAGTTTAATTTTTGAAAGCATTAAATATGTAATCCTTTTTATTGGTCTAATTTTGGAGGAAAACCTGTACCTCACTTGTCCTAATGCCATTCAGTATAAAAAGTAATTCTGACAACCCACATGTGCAAAGTGGCAGCAATACGGGGATATTGGCTCAGAGTAATACATTTAAGAAGGTAACTGGTCAAAGTGATAAGGCTATGAAATCGGTAAAGAAGGGTAGAGGTCATAAGAACTGCGATTACATTAAAAGGATGACGGAGCAAATAAAGACGGGTGGCAGCATTAAGAATTGCCGTGGCTCAAATTAATATGGATGGTAATGCTACAAAGGCAGAGGCAGCATTATAATTGTGCATCACCAGTTAATATGGATGTCAGCATCAAGAAAGTTGACAGCACAAATTAAGAATGATGGCAGCATGGCGAAAGGCATCAGGAAAAAAAATGATTGAAGGTTGAAGCGTTAAGAAAGGTGTCAGGACAAGTTAATAAGGGTGACCACACTAAAAAGGTGCCAATGCAAAGAAATCCGAGTGATGGAGAAAGAATTAAGGTGGCACCGGTAGCATTAAGAAGGGAAACTGGGGGGATCTGAAGAGCAAGTATTGAAATAATCAGAATTAACAAAACTGGGGTGGCCTCAAGAAGGGAGACAACATTAAAAATAATTACAAATAGTGACCATCCAAATATGTTAATAATGACGGGAGTATCAAGAAGGGAGTCGGAACAAGTTAATAAGGGTACCAGCCTTAAAAAAAGGTGAATAACAAAAGTGACGGAGCAAATAAGAATGGTGACATTAAGTAGATCGACAACATTAAAAACCAAGACATGAAAAGTGATGGTGTTTGGAAGAATAAATAAAAACAGTAGTTTTTAATATTTACTGTGACAGAATTTAAAAGGGTGACAGCGCAAATGAAACATGGCAGCATTAAGAAAGTCGCATAACCTTGTTAAACCTACTTACTCCACTTCTGGGTGCCAGAGCCCATTGTGGCAGCATCAGGCGCAAGGCAGTAACCAACCCTAGAAGGGAACACTTGCCCAGTGTAAAATTAGTTTTTTTGAGTCAAATTAAGAATGGCAGCAGGGCACGTTATTAAACGAGGCCCCGTTTAAAAGGGTGCCAACACAAAAGTACAAGTTTAATGGAGAAAATGAGAAACTAGAAAGTCTTAAGAAAGGCAACAGCATGAATAGAGGAGTGGCAGCATTAAGATGGGCTGCATGAATAAGTGTAGTGGCATCAAGAAGAGGGACATCGTTAATTAGGGTGGCATCAACTTATTCATGCTGGCAGTGTTACAAAGAGTGACTGTAAATTAAAGAGGATGGGAACACTGAGAAAAATCGTGCCTCAAATGAATACGGGAGGAGTGTTGCATTTAGTAATGATAGCGCCAACAAAGAGGGTGAAAGAGCACATGAACAAAGCTGGCAGTGCAAGTAATAAAGGGTGGCAGCCGATATTAATAAGGGTAGTTTAAATATGACAATAGCACCAATTAAGAAAGTTGTGAGGACATTTAATAAAGGAGTAGAGTCCACAATAAAGAAGAGCAGGGCGTCTGCATTAGCAGAATTGGCCTAAATGTAGAGGAGAGGCACCGTTAAGTCTGACAGCACAAATTAAGATGAGTGGCAGCATGTAAAAGCATGACCTAGCAAATAAAAGAGGGAGGCAGCATTAAGAAAAGAGACCGCAGGAGTACGAGTGGCAGCCCGAAGAAGGATGGTGGCACAAATTAAATGGCATGGAGGCATTAAAAAGAGTGATGGCACAATTAAAAAGGGTGGCAGGACTTATTAATACATGTGTTAAGGAGCTGGGATTGTGAAATGCCACACTAAAGGTTTTATCACGATGGTTTCATAATTCAATAATACTGTGATATTTTTTTTTTTTTTAAGTAATATACCAGTTTTATGATTCACTTCTCCCATTTGTTGTAGTGTAATATTTGTCTGAAGTTAAATCTAAAAGTCATTTTCTTTTAGGTGAAAAGAGTCCATCTGTTACAGCTAACCTAACACACTCGACTCATTTCATCCCACACCCAGTGGCACATCCTCCACATTTAGCTCGGCGGGATTCCTTGTGAGATGAACACTTACTTTTGTGGTGGGGCACGCTGAGAAAATCTTCTAGTGAAGAAACTAGAAATCCTCTCAAGTCATGACAGACGCTTAACTTCTGTAAGTCAGGGTGGACGGTCTCTTTACAAATCCATACAAATTGCTCCAGAAATTCCATCCTTCTCAGTGCATATGTCTTTTTAATAAGGAGTATCAGAGAAAACAAATCCATGCAGGTAGAAGTTTTTTTTTTTTTATGGATCATGAAACCATTTTAGATCAAACTGCTAGAAGTAGTTAGCAAAGAATCTGGTTTTAGAGTGATGTAAACAATTTAGAAATTCCGTGCCGGTTTTTAACCCGTCTTATTTAGATTTATTGTTTTATTCTCTCCCTGTCTGTTATTGGATGCAACTAAGAAGGCAAATTTCATGTCTTGTGTGAAGAGCACTAAATAAAAACCTTGAGCCCACAGTCCCACTCACACAGCGCTAACTTGGAACTGTCGGCCAACCTAGCAAGCACATCTTTGGGAATGTGGGAGAGAACCTATGACCTGTGAGAACCTATCCACACGGACAGCTACTGGGCATGGGCTGGGCGTGGGATGTAAACCCAGAGCACTTGATCTGTAAGGCAGCAGAGCTCACCACACAGAAATGGTAAGCACATGGGGCCCGAAAAAGGCTTCTATAGTGCACGAAGGGGGAATGGAGATGCTGGGCCATATGAGATGTACAAGAAAAAATGCCTTTTAAGGCAAAGGCTGTGACAAAGCAACTTACACACCATCTTACACGTTACACTGTTTTATTATATTGATATTGACTCCAGTTGCAAGACATTTCAGTGATGCTCATGCAAGTAATCTGTCAATATAAGTACACCGCAGTCCCCTCATTCCTCTAACAGATTCCCCTTCTAAATTGTACTGCAAATCGAACAACAGTATTCACGGAGGAGACCCTGAGGCGAGTATACAAAGTTCTTGCGTCTCATGGCTGCCTAGACATCTTTTCCTTTACCTGTCTAAGCTGCTGACCAGAAGAGAGCGCAATGAACAGTTGATGACTGTCCAGGGTTGTGATGGGTCTTTAAGCTTCTGAACTTTGGGTAGGTCGAACAGCGTAAATCTGCAGTGCAGGTGACCTCCTATGCTTTTTAGATGCAGTACGCAGTACATGTTCTCGGCATTTCTTGTCCATACCTCACAGCAAGTGGTGTATACAGTTGCCTAAAGTCTTTCAGTTTGGACGTTGAAGAGCCGTGGCCATACAACTGCTTAACCTCATTCTCAAGAGCAATTAATAATAAAAAATATAAATGCAGTTTGTGTGGGCAGAAGCTGCCATCAAGTATTTGACAGCAAATACGACCTTACTGTCCTGTAAAATTCAGCTTAATGGGTACAAGCAGATCTGAAAATGGTGTTTCAAGTATACATCATTGAAAGAGAATGTACTGTGATTAAAATATTTTGTGGATGGCTTGGTATCATGGCAAATCACATCCGTGTCAACCCGCTGGGGGACATTTGGGACAGAGTTTGCAAAGTCTCCTCATGAGCACTTTGGTTTGCTCCTATAGACTTGCTTGAGTTTGTCCCAAAACCATAACATGTCCATGGAGACAGAACCGGGGTGACAGCCAGGGTCATGGCATCACAATGAATGCGTATTGAACGTGTAAGCTAGTGCTGCCTTTCACTCTTTGAGGGCTGAATATTTTTTCCAAAGAATTGAGTTTTCTGAAAAGCACACAAAGCAATGGATTCACACATAAGTCAACATAAAACGTCAGTTGCTATGTGCTGTGGCTGCTGTTGGTGCATGTTCAGCATCTCTGGCAGCAGTGGCTGCATTGGGGGCACCTCAATGGTCAGCAAGAATGCATGGTGGGTGGCGGTCGCAGTGTGACGCAATCTGGTTTATACCTCTTGTCATCATAAGTGGTGGTCCTCCTAGGCAAACACTGCTGTAGGCACATCAGCAACACGATCACCTGGGGACTGATCAGATGATGCTGGTACCTCACCTTCGTTTTTGATCTCCATCTCCAGATCACTTGCATCAAACTTGGAGTCTGACAAGTCAGAGTCCTATTCAACAAAATTACGTAAAACACCTATGGAGCATTTTGCTTTGTACATTTGCTTTGGCCTCTCACCTGATGTCGTTGCCATTTTAGAGGTTGTTTGCTGTTCGCTACTCACGCACGCATAGGGAATTGAGGTTAAATCAAAAAAGCTATAACTTTCCTTCTAGCAAAGAGAGTTGAACTAAAATGTGAGGGCGAGTTTTGTTGCAGTTTACAGTTGATTACCGTCTTCTACTCCTGAATTTTGACAAAAGTTGACATCAGCCCTGAAAGAGTTAAGCGGTGCCAAACTCCGATTCACCTTTAAACACTTCGCAGTCTTTTGCCTCCTGAATGTTTTTGCTCTTTTATTGCCTTTTTGACGTTAAATACTTTTTTCTTTCTTTTTTTCCCCCCAATATTCTTATACTTAACCCTTTAAGTTATACTTAAATCTGTTTTTGTTGTGTAAGCAAAGGCTTTGACAACACATCGTGTATTCCCACCGCCTGTATGTAAAGTGGTACCTATGACATTGTAGTTCAGTGAGTATGACTGTGTGGGGCAATGGACACTTAAAAAATCACACCCATTATTGTGCTTGATGATGTCGTCAACAGGCCACCGCATAAGAATCAAAGCAAGGAAAGTGAAATTCCACAATATAATGGAAAAAATGGCAAAAAGTAAGAAAAATGACTCAGGACTCAGGGTTTGTGTATAATAAATGTGTTGACTGTTACATTTTATAATGATATTAAATCACGCATTCTAGGGGTATAAAAACTTGCCCCACCCAACAGACGGGGTTCAGAAGAGCCCTGACGCTGTCATGTACATCTGATTGTCTGCTTTTCTGAAACTCTTCTCACCGTGACTCTGAAACATAAAGCTGCTTTATAACCGCACCTGCTGTCGGGTCTGAGTTTTCGTCCACACATGGTGATGTATTACTTGGTACTGCTGCCTTTTCCCTCACAGATTCCCCAACCCAACATTGAATTCCTAGTCAGTGCCCATGTGGATTTTGCACATTCTCTGCAAATCTGTGGGTTTTACTTCAGATTCTCTGCTTTTCTTCCCGAATCCCAGACATGGTCTTGACAGGCTGTAAGTCGACTAGAAACTGCCTATGGCGAGTGAAAGAGTTTGAGTGGGTTTCTGCCTCATACCTGCTGTTGCCGTGATCAGCTCTGGACCATCCGACCCATAAGCACTTTTAAGAATTTTATTTTGTTTTACGTAGTTTTAGTTTCTCCAACTGGCTGTCTCGAAAGTTGCTGCCCTTGCCTGCGTCTAGTCCAGTTTGATGGGTTTAGTTCTGCTGGAGTGAAGCAGCGCCGTTTCCTTGCATAAGTGAGTTAATTGACTGACTGTGTGGGCCCCTGTGGCCAGACGGTGGCTCCCAGCCCACACTGGTTTACCCCAATGCACTGCGCACTGCTGTGGGCTGCAGAAAGACTAGAAACAGCCCAGTAGTGAAAAATAAGTTTGGTTTTGTTAAGCCAAGTCCATTTCATGTGTTGAACTGAATTATTATTCGGTTAGTTACGGCAGTGTTGTAACTGTGCCATTTTACCAGATTTAGGCCATGATTTCTATCTACCCTGAGTATTGGAGGAAAGGGGGCTGTGGTAACTAACTCAAGTACAGACCAGAAAGAAATGAAGCAAGAAAAGAATAAGCCACATTCATCTATGAAAGACAATGTTTTAACTGTTCCCATCAGTTCAGCTGTAAAGGCAAATATCCTTGATTTAATATATATACACACATCAGTAGTGACAGTAATCGGGTCACTTGTGACAACTAGACTATTGAGTGATGCTGAATATCAAAAGGACTGCCTTGATCGTGTCGTCCTCTGTCTCTACACTGCAGCAGAACCTCTTTATTTGGTAAAGCCCTTTAATGTTGTCTTTATTTTGTTAAGCGCCTTTTGGCCACATGCATGGTCACAGGGCACTTTACAGAACAAACAACTGTGCCATCAGTGGCCAGTTACCCTCCTTGCGTCTACTGCTTTTCTTGTTTAACCCACAATGAATTTTGGTTTTATGAAATTCAGATCTCATTTTAAAGGAGCCCACCAGTCATTAGCCACTAGCTTTGTTTTTCTCATTCTGCCTCAAAAAAAGCCAAAACAACAAGGATGCATTTGAACTACTTCTTCTTTAGTTATCTGCCATAAGGCAGGTCTTTTGATCACCAGATCCTCCACTGCACTCTGTCTTCTGTTCTTCTTTTCATTTCTTTGTGTGATTTACCATCTTTCAAGTAATATACAGTACACGTCTTGCCTTGGCCTTCCTCTTGATTTCCTTCCCTCCAGTTTACCCTCCAAAGGTGGAAACCTGGATATTCTGAAATTACCAAACCTGATTAATTAGACATAAGCAAACATGGAGATGGGAAATGCTTCTGTAAATTAAAGATTAACACATAAACAGAAAACCTTGCTGGTCCTCGTCCGGTGGATTTTGCTTAAATGTCCCAGGTGTTAATTCTCATTATGATAATTTTCTGTGAAGCCAGACTGTCACTTGCGATCTGAGCTGACTGTAAAAAAGCTCTTCGAAGAAGGCCAATTATTCAAGAACGTCTTTTAAATTGAGGTGAAGGCTGCTGGATGTGCATGAAATGGCCCTCGCTGGCAGCCTGGTGCTCTCTCGCTTGCCCTTCGGTGCATTTTAGTATTCATTTCCATCTCGTTGCTCGCTCAGTTTTCTTCCCATATAAAGTTTATAATCGTGATTGATGGACCAAACAGTAGCTGTTACGAGTTTGCTCTGAGCAATCATAAAAGGTGAGCTCCTGCTTTTTATTTAGAATCACCTGTTGGGAGCATGGAGGACCAATCTGAGGAGTATTCAACGCAGCATAGAATGTGTTTGATAGCGTGGAGAGCGCAGATCTATGGTAGTGACATATGGATGGAAATGAATTGCTGCAGGAGAGTTGCTGTTCATCACTCTGTTTAGCTAATTCGATTTAATAGCTCTGTCGGTCCATTGTCTGAGTCTGCTTTTTACTTTTATATTTGGGACCTACCATCCATCAGACTTTGAAAAGCCTTCTCCCACTGTGCACTTCTTTACCCTTCTGCTTATCAAAGATACATTGGCAGAGGCACCATGCAGAATGTCAGTTAATATACTCAATATACTTCTATATATTTGTACCGTATGGATGTGTATTTTGCTTGCATAGTTCAGTGTCTTGTTCTTTTTGGTTATTGTTTAGTCCTCTGTCTAGCTATCTGTCTTATTTCCTTTAACTTAGCTGTGTGTTTAACTGTTATATACAATGTCTATAAAAAGTGTTTACCCCTTGGAAGCTGTCAGATTTTATTGTTACACAATGTTGACTCGCAGTGGATTTAGCTTGGCTTTTTGACACTAATCAACAGAAAAAGACTCTTTAATGTCAAAGTGAAAACACATCTATGCAAAGTGGTATGAACTAATTACTTATATGAAACACACAATAATTGACTGCCTCAGTATTCATCCCCGTCAAGTTAGTATTTAGGCAGTGGCAGCCACGACAGCCTTCAGACTGTATGCACAGGTCTCTCGCTATCAGCCCTGCCATTTGTCCCCTTCTTCTTTGCAAACATTCTCATCCTCTGTCAGGTGTCCTGGGGATCCTGAGTGAACAGCATTTGACAAGTCCAGCCACCAGTAATCAGTTATATTGAGGTTTGGACTCTGATTTGGTCTCTCCAGGACATTCACATTGTTGTTTTGAAGACATGCCTGTGTAGCTTTTGCTTCATACTCAGGTGTGTTGTCTTCTCCCAAGGTGGAGACTTCTTTTAGACTGCATCAGGTTGTCCTCCAGGAACAAACTCTGTTTTACTAAGTCCTTTAATGTTGGAAAAACTCCATCATCCTTGTGTTGATGTTCAACATGATCTGGCTAGGACACTCATGCACACGATTAGAGAATCTACACTCAATCAAACCAGCATAATGCCACTCGATAGGTTAACAAAACTGTGTAGGCATATGAAACCTAGCGATGGCGTTGATGAATGCAGACCATTCCTATTCTGTTGATCAATTTCAGGAATTTTTATGTCCCCCCTCATGTATTAAACTTAACAGGATGTTACAGGTACAAATGCAGTTGGCACAGAGACCATCAAGAAACTGGAGATGTAAACTCCATATTAATAACCTTTCATTAGTCTCCAAGGACATTCTCATCTTCCACTCTTTAATTCTACTAACCTTCATACTCCATCCCAGTGTGCTGATGAGCGGAGACACATCAAATGCAAGACAAGATTTAAGACTTTCCCGGGTCACTCCTGTGCTCGCGCGTACTCGTACAGAGGCACGATTATGTAAATTGCATAGGTTTGGGATATGGGGACAAATCTTGGGGGTGCGGTAATCACCTTCAACTTTCATACAGTGACCCATTCAAAACTTTTAGAGCATCTTCTTTATAATACAACAGTAACTTTTGAAAATACTAACATTTTTATTCGTGGCACAGTGTGTTTTACTTTAATTAGGGCAGCATGGTGGCATCCTTAGCTTGCGTCCCATTTGTAGCTGATGTCTGTGTAGAGATTGCTTCTTCTCCCACTTCTTCATCCAGGGCAGGTTCTTGCAGTTATCCTAATGCTTTCAGGATAGACTACTTTTCCCTTTTAATCTTAAATGACATTTAGTCGGTTACAGATCTCTCTTTCTCTCTCTTGTTTTAGCATTTTTCTTACCTAAGACCTTATGAGTTTGTGCCAAAAACTGTTTTTAAACTCTGCACGACTTGTCCTTCCCAGTGTGACGACGTTGCATTAACCCATTGTGAGTGGGTGTGCTTGCTGGAATGAACTGGTGTCCAAATTTTGTTTGTATTGCACTTCTGGGTGTTGCTAAAAGCTCAAAAGGAGATTCAGAAAATGGATGGAAGGATGCATGGGTTTTAGAAGTTGTTTAACTTCTATGGCCTTTGCACCAGAGTAGGAAGATGTGGGGTTAGTAGTTGGATGGGAAATCCTTTTTGATTGTCATATTGCATAATTGAGTGTGTAATAGTCAAGACCTGAATGAAGTGGTGCTGTGAATGTTTGGTCATTCATGTGCTGGCCACTGCCGCGCCTCTTCCATTGTCCCGTATGCTCTATTTAATTGCAAAAAATAATAGTCTGACAACTAGACAAATATGGGGACACAGTTTCATCTCTAAGTAGCCATTACACCCCCCTCAAGCCCCCACCAAATTGCCTAATCTGCCTACTTATCCTAATGTGCCACAAACAACCCCAACAAGTAATGTTAGAAAATCTCTTTGAAACAGGCTGCCAGCACATCTAGCTGCTGGTGACTCTTTGATCTTCCATTCCCTTAAATCAGATGGAAATACTTCACCCTGCCGTCATCCCCATTTATGTTTGGAGAATTTCCATTACCATGACAACCCCGACTGCCTACATTTGCTAGCGGAAAACAGCGAGTTGTAAGAGGGACCATCTTCAGTCTAAACAAGAAGTACTGAGCTCATAAATGAGCAGATGGATTGTCTGTCCTGAGCTAGCTCCGGGGAATCGATATGGCTGCAGACAAGGGCCTGGTCTATCTTCTGAGCCCACTCTTTCCATTGCTGGGCTGGTGCAGGATGCAGTGTCGCATGTTCTATACAAATTACACACACTACATTTAAATTGTCTGCTTTGGAAAAATTTTGAAACGTGCAAAGCCAGTGTGGTCGATTAACGAAGGTACCACAGAAAAATGTTGGGCTGTCAACCCAGTCGTTTACATTTAATTCCAGCAAAGAACAAAACCGTTAAGACATGAAAATGGGCCACTAAGTGTTCCAATACAAGAAAGTCCGCCCAAAGCAAAATGCCGTCAGGCTTTATTATGCATAGAATGGAGATCTGTCCTTTGGTGCATTCAGTACCAAAGTGACCGTCTCCCTGCTGAAGCTGTGGCATTAATAGGTAGGGCGGAGTCAGTTGCCCTCACTGGGTGTCTGGGAACAAAAGAGGAGCTTAGCATCGGTGCCCCCTCTCGACTGTACATAACTCAGGTTAGCCTGGAGGGTGACCCACAGATGCAGTAATTACAGTGTTGAGAGCCGAACTCGGGTCTCTGGAGCTAAGAAATGGCGGCCCACATTACTGTACCACCATAACTGACTTTTTTGTAGTATTTTTAATTTCTTTCTTTTTTGTATACTTTTATATTGTGTCATATACTTCTTTTCTAATCACTTTTATTGGCATAACAAAGCTGCCTCCTGTTTTTTTGTCTCAGATTAGTTACCAAGACACAGGTTATGTCAAAGCAGGTTTGTTTGTTTTAACAATACAACTGTAATAGACGGACAGAATGTCAAATAAAAAGGAGCTGGATTAAATCTGGTGGCTTTGCCACTTTGCACTGTAGTCAGCCACACAGAGACATTATCTAATAAAGATAAATGAAAGGCACTATAATGATGGTAGATCTTGATGTTGGGAGGGAAATTCAGTTAGTCTTGCAGCATCACACAACATAGTCATTATGCAGGGCAGTAAAAAAAAATGCAAATTGTAAGACCCAGAAGTGTTCCCACTCGACAGGAACCACAAGATCATTACAGAAAGAAGATTTTCTATGGTAGTTTGCATGTTTTAAATTTCAAGGGATGGGCATGATGGGAGAAGGTATTAGAAAGACTGATGGCAGTTGATGCCAACAGTGCCTGCTAGCCCAGTGGTTCTCAAACCATGTCCTGTGAGCCTGTGCCAGGTAGTCCATGGGCTGACCTACTCATCTTTCTTACAGATAAAGCCACATGAAGCTGTTGCTTCTATGTTACTCCTTCCTGTTCCAGTCCTGTACTCCAACAAAGCATGATGGCTCATAGAGTAACAATACAAGAGTTAGCCGGCAATTTCCAAAGAGGCCAAGGAATAGGACAGATCTGACAGTTTGTGTTGTGTTTTTTCTGGTCTTTGAAGGCGCAGAGGTAGAACAGCCACTTAAATTAAGGAGGTGCTTACCGATAAACAGCCCTCTTCAAGCCTACTAACACACAGCTTGAGTTTTTGTAGAAGCTCTTCTTCCATGCACCTTGGGTTACTTTTCACATAAGTATTTGCAGAAACAATGTGATTATTGTATGGTAATGCCTGGCTCTTAGCCATTTGTGGTCCTCCATTCCTTTGATTTTGTCAAAAAGACGTAGGTCCGTTTAACTCTGAGAACCGCTGTCCTAGAATATCCTGGCGACATGGGTTCATTGCCATCATTAGATACCCACACATACGGGCCGGTTTACAATTTACTGTTGACCCAGCATGCAGGTCTTTGGGGATGCAGGAGGAAGAATGGAGAACCCCGTGAAAGACATGGTTGAGAACATGCAGATTCCATGCAGACAGACGCCACAGAGTTTAACTCCATGATGCTCACTGGGCTGCCTTGCTCTCTGTGTCTCATAACTGCACTGAGCATGGGAGAGGTGCTATAGAAATAAAATGTACTCTTATAATAACAGGCCGGTAATTGAGTAGCCAGTGTGGTGTAGTTGTTAAAGGCTTTGGATTTTAGACTTCAATCTCAGAGCGTGTGTGTTCAAATCCTGCTACTGACAGTGTGTGACCAGGAGTAGGTTGCTTTGCCAGTCTGTGCTGCAATTGGACAAATGAAAGAAATGGAACCAATTGTTTCTCAAATGTAAATTGCCTTGGATAAGGATCTCTGCCAAATAAGTAAATAATAAACTCGGACATGGCCACCTTTTCAAAGTATCATCAGCTGTTTGGTGACAATGTTTCACACTCTTTCCCAAGTCGAGCGGTAATACAAGTTAGAGATCTAATAAGCTGCTGCGTCTGTGGATGTGAAGAGATCAAATATGAGCTGTGCTACCTTTTGAGTCCATCTTCAATATCTGAACTTTTCTGACATTTTCTAGTAGGTTTGCAATCAGTTTGTGCAAACAAAAAAAAAAGTTCAGGCATATGTCATTCTGAAATGTCTGAAAGTTTATATAATTGTATTTCTTCTGTGAATGGAATAAAATCTGTATGTTTGCATCTGCCGTTTGGAGAAATCTCCTATGACCTGGCCTGTTCATACCTCATTGCCTGTGGCTGCTGGGTTAGGCAACCCTGATTTGGACAAATGAATATTAAATAGTGTGGGATGGAGTTAGAGTGAAGCTTTATACACACCACACGCACGCACACACACAGTACAAGTCATATTATTATGGGGTGGTGTTCTATGCAATGCCGCTTTCTGGGTTGTGCAGTCGAGCAACATGTAGAACATCAAATATTCTAGGATTGTATCGAGATGCCAGCGCTAATAATTGCTCTTTCCTGTGTTAATTCTTCTAGTACTGATTTTGATATTTATTATATAATATCCCTCTACATTTTGTTAATATGCACAGTGCAACAAGTTTTTAAAATTTTGGCCTTTGTCAAATAGTTTGGTTTTCTGAACAAGTCAAATGAACATATACTATTAAGAGTTTAAGGTGTTTCTTGGAGGTTTTAAATGGAAACATTGCATACTGCAGCCAATGGATACCAGCGTAATGGATTTTGCTTTGAGGCTGCCGTGATTTAAGGCTCTAATTTTCTCAAATAAAAGCTTGAGCTGATGAGAAAGCAGCAGACTGCTGTGCACACTCCTAGGTTTTTCTCTCTAAGCTTTAAGGTAGATGGTGTACTTGAAGACGACGACGATGATGATTTAAAGTCATTTTATTGTTAAACCTGCATTGGGGCAATTAATATTAAATGTTAATGCTGCTTTTTGTTTTCATTTGCATTTATGATTGAAAATGACCATACAAGTGGCTGAGAGTGTTCATGGAGTCCTGTTTGGGTAGTGTTTTAGACGTTTTCATGGCTCCATTATCAACCGATCCCGTGACAAGTTATTTTTTATCTTTAATAAATCTTTAAAATAACACACCTACTTATGTTCTAAAATTCCCTGCCAAAATGGCCTCTCCATGGGGTATGTTGTCTATTTTATTCATATTCTTCTTGTTTAAAGAATTATGTAAATCCATCCCTTTCCTGTATTCACTTAACGCAGCTCATAGTTTCAGGGAGCCGGATCTATCCCAACAACAATATCGGCAAGGTGGGAGGAAACTTCTGGGGCTCCTTTTATACCTACAGCAATACGCCTTTATGATGCCTCGCTGTGACTCGGACTGCTCTTTTTATCTCTAGCCAAGTCAGAAGCTTTCTTTCTTTTTAGTATCTCTGGTTGATTTTTGTTTGTTATAACATTTTATTTATTTGTTTGTTTAATTTTTATTTTAATGTCTTTAGAAGGCCTAATGTCACCCCGGGGAAAAAAAAAAATTGTCATTAAACAGTGCCTCTATCAGTCTGTCTGTCTACAATCAAGCAAGCTGGCCCGGACACAGACAGGCGGACACCGATGGTTCAAGCACCAACACATGTTTATTCATTCGAATATTTACAGTGCACACACAATCCTGTACTCCCGTACTAATCACTCACAGTCCAGGCCTTCAACAATGCCTTTCTCTCTTCTGACCGCCTCCACTCTTCTCCTCCAGGCTTCGTCCTCTTCCACCCAACTCCAGCTAATGAATGGAGGGAGGCAGCCCGTTTTATGTTCACCCAGGTGTCTCCTTGGTGTTCCTTCCCCCAGCACCTCCGGGTGTGGCAGAAGTGCTGACGTCCAGGGCTTCTCAAGCATCCGAGCACCCCCTGGCGGTGACCACGGACCCCTATAGGGTTGAGCTTCCATGCTCCTTTCCCATGGTCTCCATAGCCACCAGGGTGGTCGCTACCTCGTGGTCCGGAGGAGGCGTGATCCCTCCTCCGCTCCTTCCAGGCATCCCAGCTGGGTTCCACCCTCAGCTGCTCGTCTATCTCTCTCTATATCTCTCTATCTCTGGGCCTTTCACATCTGTCTGTTTGCGTGTCTGTCTATCATATATACCGTATTTACGCGTGTACCACGCGCACATTTTTTCATGAAAATTAGCATTAGAAAATGAGGTGCGCATCATACATGAGGAAATGTAATTCTGTAATGTTTACTTCTTCTGCTTGGGCTCTCTCTCTCTCTCTCTCTCTCTCTCTCTCTCTCAAATGCTTCCTATACAATCACAACGCACGTCGTACACAAGGCAAAATGATTTTCGCGATTGTGTTTGTAAAAATTAGGGTGCACATCTTACACAAGGGCGCGTGTTACATGAGTAAATACGGTAGTGCCTTTCACATCTATCTCTCTATCTGTCTGTCTATGAATGTTCTGTTTTAAAGTTGACATTTACAGGAGGGTTTTTCATTTTGAAAGGAGTGCACATTGTTCCTACACATGTAGTAGTTTTTTTTTTTGCAGGATAAGCATTGTTGCTGTGCCCCTCATGGTTTTGGCCTCTGTAGGGGAGACACTCTATATAGTGAGCTTAAGGGATAGCTGTGACTCAGATATGAAATACCATTTTCCTCTTCCTCCAAACATGCCTGGGTAGTGTGATTAATCTCTTCCAGTTTAAATTACTACAGAAATGGAGGGGGATCACTGAAGGATATTACAAACATTTATCTTTAAACAGAAAATCAATGTTAACCACGTGCAGCTGAAAATTTCCCCATCTTATCTCCACAGCAAACACCACCATTTATACCAGAGCTAATCGAAATGGGAAGCCTACGTGACTCATCGGATCTTATGAAAGGATACTCAGTGTGAGGCACCCTGCAAGACAAAGTGCTGAAGTTAACTGATACTTGGTCAAAAAATATTATAGTTTAGCATTCGCTTGTCTCTCTTTTTCTCTTAGTATCAGCATTTGTTTAGACTTCCTCGAGCAGAGAATTTCAAACTGTTTTGCTTTCTTATTAGGAAAAGTATCGAAGTGAAATTAAGATTAATCTCTGCTGCTTCACAATTCAAATGATTGCTTTCTGAGATAGGACCTCCAAAGTCAAAGAGTTGATTTTAGAAGGATGGGGAGGAATTGCGAAGGCACTGCAGGGAATCCTTCTGCACATGTAAAATGTGAAGCATGCAGGGCAGGTTGAAATCTGCATCACATAGTGCATCCCTAAAGGTTAAGAAGAACAAAGCTTTAAATGTACCACTGAGGAGGAGTTTTTGAGGACGACTGTTGGAAAGTTTGTGCTGATTCAGTTTTGAAAGTTTTCTAAAGTCATAGTTTATTCTTTTGTTCTTGTGAGATTTGTATGAATTGGGATCCCAGAGGGATAAAGTGCCTCAAAATGATCAAGATGGGCTCCTCGACATGCTTTCCAGCTTAACCGCTCTCAGTCAGCGCTTTTGTGCAATTGGTGCTTTGCTTTCTGTTCTTTTTGAATGAGATATGAGCACAACCAATATGCTTAAGACATTTGCACTTAACATATTTTACATTGTGTTTTATCTTGGTAGACTAATATATTTTGCTCTACTTTCCCCTATTGTATTATTAATATGTAGCCTTAGAATGCCTAATCTCACAGACTGACCACTGTTTATAAGTTATTATTGTATATAACTCAACCCCTCCGTCCCTTCTATATCTATAACCTCAGGCAATTAGATGTAGTAAAAAGACAAGCAGGAGTTAAGTTGCACATACAAAAATGTATTATTGGTAATATTCATAAATAATAACAAAATGCAGAGTACATTTGAATATTGGCAACCATATAACCAGATAAAATGGTCATGTGTAATTCAGGTGGCACACAGACTTGTAGTTACTTAATGTCTCTAGTTAAGGCATCATTGGTGCTCAGCTTTTAGCCACGTCTGTTCAAAATGGCTGAAGCTGTGCTCTTCATTGTGTTGTCTTCAGTTCATGGTGTGATGGTCTTCTTCAGTTGTTAGCAAGAGAATTATACTTCTACATCATCACAGGTTAGCAAGAGAGATGCTTCTTCATCATATGTCGGTTAGAGGGTGAATGTGAGGTTAAGCACGTACATTTATAGATGTTCTCTCCAATTCCTAGAACCAATAGGACATCATGGTACTTAAAGGCCTCTGAGACAAGCCAATTCCAAACAGCCATATCTCAGACCAATGGGTGAAATAGAACATCTTAAGACCTGACCCCCAAACCACAACTATATGTTAAACATCCTGGCTTCCTTGCAGGGTTGTTGAAAGACTTTAGCAGAGAAATACTCTTCAGACTGGTTTAAGACACATCCCTCCCCAAAACCTGTCGTAAAATTAGTCGTAAATGGGGGGGGGGGCAAACACAACTACCTCTCGCCAAAGTAACACTAAATTACATTGCTTTGCCTAAATTACAAATAAAGACATACAAAACATTTATCAATTTACTAGCAAAATACCCGCGTTTCGCAGCAGAGAAGTTGTGTGTTAAAGTATATATATATATATATATATACACACACACACACACACACATATATATATAAATATCTACCTATCTAGTATTGGATGATGTGTTGTGTTCAAGTTATATTCCGTGTTTTTCAACCGTTGTAAAGATAACAGGTTTCATTCATCGAAGTGTTCACCACCCAAATCGGTACTCGTCAATGTAAGATGTTCAACAGGCATTCCCGGGATTAGGTTGTGGAAATTGCCAGCGAACATTTAGCGGTAGCGTGTGTATGTACTTAATTTTATGTTTTCCAGTCCTGCAAAGTCATTTGACGTGAGCCGTTTGGAGTACATGCATCGAAGCTTCTCAGCTGTGCTTGTGCGATCTCGTGATGTCAACGGGTATATTTAATGTTAGCTAAGACCCAGCACTTAAAAGTTTCTTGCTACAGCAATTTTAACTCCGTTACAAAGTGATCCAAAGTCTCGTTTATACCTCGTGTCTTTTCATTAAACTTGTATCTCGCGAATACCACATTGGTCATAGGCATGACAAAAGGCAGCGGGAGTGTGTCTATAAACTTAATTTAAAGTTACGGTTCAGACCGTGCTTTGTTTCCACAGTAGCTGTTCACAGTCATTTCACGTGATTACATGGGAGGCGTGATGATGTCACACGAAACTCCGCCCCCCATGGCCATCGAGCTCAACTCCATTACATTATATGGAGAAAAATAGGTTCCAGTTATGACCATCACGCGTAGAATTTCTAAATGAAACCTGCCCAACTTTTGTAAGTAAGCTGTAAGGAATGAGCCTGCCAAATTTCAGCCTTCTACCTACACGGGAAGTTGGAGAATTAGTGATGAGTGAGTGAGTCAGTGAGTGAGTGAGGGCTTTGCCTTTTATTAGTATAGATATGCAAAATCTCACATCACAACACATTGCATTTGTGTGTTTATTTTATTGCTGCATTAATTAATGATGTGATTATCATCATTTCTCCTACTGCCACCTACCTTGTATTTATCTGTCTGTCTGTTTTATATAGCTATTATATAGTGCCTTTCAGGTCTCTGTCTGTTAGATATGGCCTTTCACATCTGTCTGTCTAGTATATAGTGCCTTTCACATCTATCAGTCTAATGATTTATTTATTTTCTCATATCTCTTCAGGTCATTATGGGAAGGACAGCTTTCGGAGTGGAGGTGGAGGGCCCGATCTACATAACTTCATTTCCTCTGGATTTGTGACGTTGGGACGTGGGCAGGTGAAAGGTACTGTTGAAGCTTTTCTTCTTATTCACATCAGGGAGTGTCTAGAATGTCTAGAGGTCACAATCCGAGATTGCATGGTACCACATTAGAGCCAAAAAGTTTTCCTGAAGTGCTTGTGAAGTTTACCATGAGTCCCTGCATTGTCTGCACATACTGTAGTCTCCATGCCAGGTCGGGATGGCTTGGATGTGAGATGTGGTGCCTCAGATGGCACTTTCATGTGTTATGTTTGGATGGTTTGAATTTTGTGATTAGACAGCAGTCTGTTTGAGAGGGGTGAGTTTCTGGTCTTTTTTTTTTGTTGGTTGACATGTGTGTTTTTTTTAGTATAGGTGAGCTATGGCTGGAGAGGTTGTGGCTTTCTGAATGTGCCTTTGTTATCCCTCTGAAATATATCTGTTTAAATCCCATAGCGAGTGAAGCTATAGTTAACACTTAGACAATATTTGCCTTACCAATCCCTCATCTACACCATGTGTCTATCCAGTAACATGTTCCTTGCTGTGTCCTACCTACTCTTCTTCTTTTAAGTTTATTTCATTTTTTTTTTTTTCCCTATGACCTTGTTCAGGTTCTTAAATACCCTCATAATTCAAGTTACTTGAAATGAGGGATTTAATTGAAGTCACAATTTTTTGAGAGATTTTCACCTGTTTAACATTTCTAATTATGCATCAGAAGAGGATGGGTCGTAAGCAAGTGATCAGCAGTGTGTTGTGATCTGCCTTGGCTCTGTTTGAAGATGTGCTGCAGATAGCAGACTGCATGCCTCCCCTTTCTGCAAATTGATTAATGTTTAGCGATTTAAGAGAAGTACTAGGATCATCAAAACAGGTGCTTAAGCGTAAATTGTAATGACGGTGACATTCATACGGGAGTGTAGCTGGGGATAGTGTTACAAAATTCAACAAAGTCTGTCAGCTTAGTAGTTTTATGTGGACGGATAGACCGACAGACATACTGTATATGGCGATTGTAGTAGGTGCTTATTGCAGTATATGCAAACACATCTAATAAAAGTGAAAGCAGAATGTGTCAACTTCACAGTTACAATTAGAACAGCTTTAATAAGAACAGGCCGTTCAGCCCAACAAGGTTGCTAGTCTAATTCACCTTGATTCTACAATATTAAATCAAGTTGAGATTTGAAGGTGCTTAAAGGTGAGCTAAACTAAATTCACTTTCAGACAAGACTTCTCTCCCAAATACAGTAGCTGATATAAGTCGTGGCTAAACTGGCCAAACAAAGACCCAACAGAGATCAACATTACAGGCCTTGCTAAAGTTTTATTCCTTCATGTGCTTTTTTTTGTTAATCATCAACCGGTCAATTAAATGGACTGCTTTTTAAGATTATGAATAACAATGTCAGTAAAATTGCCAGTTTTCGATATCTTCTTATAGCTTTACGTATTTTCTTCAGAGTATAATTGAGTATATTGGCGTAGTTTCTCTGCATTTTGGTCACGAAAATGACATTCAAACCCACATGGCTTAGAAACTCTGGTGCTGAAGTTTGCTGTCATCCTTAATAAATTCATTCCCATTGTGCCCCTTTGTAGGTTTCTGTGGTTTTGTCGAGTTGTGTTTTTATAAAAATGTGCATTCCTGCAAGGGTCTGGTGTGTGGGGACATGAAGCAGGCACAGAGGCAGACTTGAACATTGCGGGTGTGCAGATGCAAGTAAGCCGACATGGATGCAGGTGTGACATGTTGGGAGTAAATTGAGTTGTTTTAGTAATTCCATAATCTAACAACAAATAAAAATGAACAGAGATCTGGACAGAAAATGGTAATTAACACAAACCGAGTCCATCAAACAGACCAAGAGATAAGAGCTAGCCATCGAAACCAAAACTACCATACAACACTCGAGGATTAAAACCAAAGCAAAATATCCCAAAAAGCACAGAAAACCCTGAAAGTGTAGTGAGAGTTCTAGGTGAAGACTGTTGCAAGTAAACGTACATGATGCTCAACCAACACCGCCATCCAAACCCCCCACACCCCTTCTCTTCTTATCTTGTGACCATAAAAGACACAGCTGAGGAGCCAGCGGACAAGGGACGGGCTGTGCCTCATTCTTGACATGCAGGGGCCTTGTGGCTCTCGACTTAATTCTCAGCCATAATATTAGCGCTGATGACAGGACAGATGTTGGTTAATTGTGTATTAAAATAGTTCATCTTTGTTGCTCATGGCTTTTGTTTCTCCCACGCTGCCTTAGTTTTGTCCTTTTCCTTTTTTATTTTCCTTTCTTTTGTGTCTGAGCTCTGAGCTGCGACTCCTCACTGTTTATCCTGGATTTGCCCGCCACCTGGCATGTAAATAAAACTGCACGTTGGTCCGAGTGGTCAACTTGTCAGTTCACTGGAAGCTCCGCCACAGATGAAAAACAAGTTTTACTAGCGACGTCCTTTTTAGTGGTCAGTCAGAGTGTGCCATTCATCCTCCTCACTTTCTGTCCTTCTTCGGCTTCCTGATTTCCTTCATAGCTCATATATTTTTTATTATTTGAAAGCACTCCTAACATCTCCTTTTGGCCTCCAGGTAGAATTCCCCTGAACAGGTGAGCTTCCACTGCTGGTCTCCTATTGAATGAGTCCACCTGGAGCCATCCACTGCTAGAATGAACATCATTCATTCAGAGCTCACAGCTGTAAGGACTATAAAATGAATCGTTTTCCAACCCTGACAATATCCTTAATGTCCGGGCAGCCGTCTCAAATGGAAATTGGCACTTTTTTCTTTTTTAATTTCCATCTAGACTGGCCTGCTAATTGCAGCTACTATACGGCACTGTAGGGATTATGGATGAGTGGGATGTAGTGAACATCTGAATGGAGAGGGTGAGCTGCATCAGAGTGCTTCCTTCTTCAAATTTGTATTCTCACTGTCTTTGTGAATTTCTGCTCCTTTTTTTTTTTTTTTTTTCCCCATTTGATATGGTATGAGAGGAGTGGTTCGGGTGAAATCTTCTTGATTCATTTGTCATATCCTGTTTTTTTCCTTAAAAAAAAAAAAAGGATGTCAGAAAATAAAACCATTAAACCAGGAATTAATATCAGGCTACACTGCTCTCAGAAAGACGTGCGCCATTTCAAGGTTGGCCAGCTGTAGCGATGCGTTCTTTTCTTCTCCAGACAAATGGGCAGGCCTGCTGCATATGGAGTATAAGGAGGAATATTTGATGAAACAAATAGCTTTGCTGATTTGGTTTTATTTTGCTTTATGACAGGACTGTCATTGATCAATCCATGCAAGAACAAGGATTGATGAGGTGCAGCCGACGTGCAGCAGCTCAGTCAATTTTCACATCAGAGCATCAGAACTCTGAGCTTTAGCAGCTGCGCAGTTCCATGAAAGAAGGCGAATGATCCTGCGCAGCCTCCTTCAATGTGTCGAGGACACTAAAAGCAAATAAGAATTTACTTTGTGTGGAGGAGGGCAGAGTGGATCACAAGAGAGTCCAATATTTTATTTTTTTATATAAAGTTGGCATGGAGATAATGAAGTTTATTTATTTATTTATTTTAACTTCTGTTGTTGTAGTAGTAGTAGTAGCAGCAGCTAGTATATTCAGTCCGTGCTGAAAAGGTGATAAGAGACACCACATTTCATGAAACACCTGAGGACGGCTTTAAAGCCAAAAAGTGGTGGTGCTTGCGTCCCTCATTTTTCAGCTCGGAAATCGCCTTTAAACTTCTTTCCTTTGCAAACACATGCTGACACATCTCTTAACTAACTCCATTGTAGTTATAATATTGTCACATGAGCAAAGTACATTGAACTTACTTGCATGTTTTAGAAGTTAGGCACTTATTTTAGATACAGAAGACCGCATTTTTCGAGAGCAGCTTCTTCTACTGGCTAATCGTGGTGCTGGCGAGTGGCAGCAGGTTGCGTTGGTTAGCACTTACAAGTAAGAATTTCGCTCTACTCTGTACATGTGACGACGGTGATGTTGTGAACCTGTGACCAGCATGCTGCTTGTCACCATTATCAGACCCCATGATACAAGTCCTATTTTTTTAAGGGAAAACACAAAACTCCTCAGCTGATGTGCTTCTTAGCCCTTGTGTGACACCCCTGTCAGTGCCTGAAACCTGCTGGAAACAACCGGGAGGGAAACTCCAGTATAGTTAGCACTACCAGCCTATGAATAAAGTAAAACAGGCTGTAAAATAAAAGCATTCCCATTACCAGGCAAATGAACTTGAATGTGTGTCTGCTCCACATGATAACTTGATTTTCTTTACAATTCACAATTAATGCTAAAAATCAAACTAAGAGGAATACAAAGAAGCCTGTCAATCAGTAAGACTGGTTGATTGATTCATGCGTTGTATATGCTGTAGAGCCTTCCCAGCTCAAGGAGTCGGGTTTAATTTGCTGTCTTGTCACCGCCTGTGTGAATTATATTCATTCTCTGTGTCCCTGTAGGATTCTTTGGGCACTTTAGATTGGCCCTGCGTCACAAAGACTTGTATGTTTAGTTTATTGGAGAATATAAATGGCCCTGTATGACAGGGAGAGGGAGAAAGTGTGTGTTTGTGTGTCCTGTAGTGAACTGGTGCCCCTATCCAGTGTTGGCACCTACCTTGTACCAGATGCCAGAACAGACTTCTGTGCCCTTTGTCAGGACCAGTAACCATTGTGCCTTTAAAACTGAATATCAACCCAAAGTGCTTCTTCACTTGTACTTTCAATCTGAAAGATGATTTTGCTCCACATTATATAGACCTTTAATGGCTCACTTCCAAAACTGCAGACTTGTTATTTGCAGTCGAATTGAGACCTGTTCCCAGTGGAGTATGTCCCACCGCAATATATTGCCTGATTCTATATTAACGCTATGTCCCATTTTTAGAATTCAGGTTAGGATTACTGCATATAATTAGGAAACAGCTGATTCTCTCCAAAGATCTTTCTGTTGTGTTATCGGGTGTAATCCCTAAATGTAATGGCACCTGACCTTAGATAGTGTGGTGGGATGGAAATGTCTCATCTGATTTCATGACAGAGTGCAGTCGCACACTACGTTTAAATAAAAGTTCATATAGCACCTTTCAGTAAGAACCGCTGACCAAACTGTCACATGGAATTTATGGCCTAATTCTTAAAAACTGATCGCAGACGGGTGAAGTGAGCACTGAGCTGGGGTGACACTCTTTTCTTTGTGTTCACGCTCACATTTTGTGTTTACTTCCATTGTGTTTTCTAGCATCGTCCTCCAGAGCTGACAGGGTCCGCCTTGAAATCCAATCACTGCTGCCATTTCATATGCAGTCACTAAACCTCCTGGTCATCCCTGGGGGGCAGTTTTTCATTCTTTATTCAGGGTCAGGAAAAATAACCTCTAATGCAGAAAAAGAATTGGCAGGCCACCTACCACATTTGGTGCTGGGTGTGAGAAGGGAGACCCACTTGCTCTGTTGTCTGCCTAGTCTGACATTCATTTCATGTTTGTTACCATCTTTGGTGAATGTTCTATATATGTATATAAAAGCCAAATACCACTGACTCACTCATCACAAAATCTCCCAAACCATGAGGACTTGGGACTTGAAATTTAGAATGTAGGTTACCCTTGGCCCATAGGTGCTCACTAAGAAACGGTTTTAAAAATTTCGTGGTCCAAGCGCGAAATTTCTTCTGGTTTTTAGACCCTTTTGTATGTCTGTCTGCTTTTCACGAGAGAACTACTTAACTGATTTAGATCGGGTTTTTTCTTTAATTTGCTTGAATGTTCTGGTTGATTTTGCGACTTCTTCTTTTATTGCACTAAGAATCATAATTCACTTGCAGGACCGATTTATATTTGCGCTAATCCAAGACGGAGGCTGTGGGCCAAGGGGAGGGGGAAGAGTGACGTCAGGACTAGAGAGCTGGGCAGGCCTCCTCACTGTCCTGTTTCACTAATACGCGTTTGACGCCGCGGGGGACGGCTAGTATTCAGTACACAAATCCATACTGTCCAGGAATGTCGCAAGAATGGTGCTCATCGTCACAAAGGAGACCCCTTGAACAGAAAGGCCCCTGTGAACAGTACTTGTATGCCTTGTGTCTCAGACCTGGAAGAGTCCTGGTGGATTTGGGGGACTTCAGTAAGTCATTTGTCTAGAAATCAGCCTGTGGTGGGAAGGATTCAAGGGGAGATTCTTCTGTGTTGTGTTAGTTAGGCTCAGTGATATTCCAGAGTGTATCCCATGTTAATATGATCCATATGTCAACTCTAGAAATGGCGGTGACTGTTGTCTGGCTTTTAAGCAGGAATGTCACCAGAGGATGCAATATAATCATTCCTCATTTTGTGGCCCAAGTCAGGGAGTGCCACCAGGAGAATGACTTGTATGTCTGGTGTTTGGTAATGTCACAGGGCGTATGTACACACAGTGGACCCCAATACATTTTCAAAGTCACACCAGCCTGGTAGTGTAAGGATAAGGTCAGATGTGCCTGGGTCTAGTGATGTCTTTCCACAAGCTCTCATGGAGTGCTTTGGTGCAGTGGATAAGTAGGGGGACATGTGTGCTTTGTTTGGGGGACCCTCTCTGTCAAATACAAGAGCAGGTGTAGACATGAAGGTCTTTTCTTAAAAGCAATAGGAAAAATAATGAATCTACCTGAAAAGGATTACAATGTGAACAATTGTAAGAGCCGACATTTGTTATATGCTTACATTCTTAACCATGAATAACTGGAGGAAAACCCATGTAGACACGAGGATAACATCCAGACTCCACATGAACAGCAACCAGGACTCTGAATCAGTAGACTAGTGTGACGGCCTGTATTATAGTGTATCATACAGCATTTTACACAACAGCTGAGACCAGCGCGGGCCCCAGTTAATAGTGGCAGGGGCTGACATTCAGCACTATAGCACTGGGCCTGCTCATGAAGCCACCCTGGACAGAGTGGCAGTCCATGTCGGGGCCTACTCGCTCACGTACAGGGCTAGTTTAGATTTGGTGGTCTGCCTAACATCATGTCCAGAGCACCACACAGATTTGACAAGTTCCATGCAGGCAGCTACTAGACATGGAATGTAAGCCCAGTGTCCTCGATCTGTGAGGTGGCAGCAGCACTAACCTCTGTGCCATCATGCTGCCAATATGTTACTTAAAAATATAAAAAAAAAAAAAACACCTGGATTTGCAAAAATTCTAATTCTGTTTTGCTTGGAGGCGTGTGGTTTTCGCTTCTTGCCTGTTCATTACACAGCCATATTGTGGCATTTAATATTTCATAATGTGTTCTTCCTCTCCGTTGTCAGTCGCTTGCTTTAATCAAAATATGCAAAAAGCCATCAATTTGAATTCTTCTGGAAAGCTGTCAGAGAACGAGACTGGAAGAGAGCCTGAAATTCTTTGAGGATGCAATTAAAAGCGGAGGGCTGTGTGGCGAGGACAGCAGTGTCAAAGGCCACTCTGCTGAATTGGTGAGTTTAGTCCACAAATAACCAGTAAACGCACAACACCAATTCATTCTTGGGAAATCCATTATTGGTTCATGAATTATTCACCGTGATGCACTGCTGTGACTAATGTAATACAGTTTTAAAGGTTTGGTCCCTATGGATTATTTAATGTGGATTGTTTTGTGTGTTGGAGGCCCGAATGATCGCCATGATTCCAGACAGGTTCCCGGAGATTGATTAATTTGTGCAACGCTAGTAGAACAGATGGGGATGTAAATGGTGACGTTGCAGACGTGCATCTTCGCTTATACCTTTTAGTCTCGTTTGTGTGATTGGGAGATACGTTCGGGCAGGCAGGAGGTTGGTGGGTACAGAGAGAAATGTGACCTGAGGATTTGGCTGCTGCGTTTTATCTCTGCAGGTCGTTTCTTTTTTTTTTTATTTCCATGTCATCCAGAGCTTTGCAGCATCCCCCAGAGCTAATACTTTTGCAGTCAAAGTCAACACTTGAGTGTAATTGTGTTCTCAGACTTGTTACGATACTGCAGAACACCAGGAGTTGGGCATCGATCCCGCAGGTGCAATCTTCTTTCATGTCCTACTCAGGATGCGCAATGTCTGCTTGCTCTTGTGTATCAGGTGTAAAGTAAAAACGTTCCCTAATCTGTCATTCTGGCTGTAAAGTTCAATACTGGTAAACTGCATCTTCATTTTTATTTCTTTTCAATAAGTACTTGTGCCTGCTGATCTTACAATTGATTAGGGCTGCACAGCGTCGCACAGCTTCAGGCACCTGGGCTCAGGTTTGCATTAGTAATTCAGTTTTACTGTTTCATTGATGCCAATTCTGCCTGATGCGTGTTTTATGTTTTTATGTAGTCATTTGTGTATAGGCGCACTCTATTGTGGAACATGTCAAATTTTATATACACATTTCTTGTCAGTTTGTTCTGTTTAGTACTTTGTGCCTATTTTGTTGTTATTGCTGCAGCATGTTTCTGCACTTGTGAGAGTAGCAAATGTAAAGCATATCAACAGTACACAGAATGGTGGACAGACCGGCAACACGTCTAGCTCTGGTTTATGACTTGCACCTGGTTATGTTGGGGTACAGAGAGCTGGTTTGAGAATCTAGAGTGTCACGGTGGTCAGGGGGCTAGCACTCCCATTCACGGATCCAGAATCCTGGTTTAGTCTCTTTCTGTGTTATTTCTCACCTCTGTCACCAGCTACTGAAGGGGCATGGTACCCTCTTAATTATCAGTTGGCAGTCAAAGTACCCCAAATTGAAGAAAAATCAAATGTTAGAAAAAGTGAAACACCCAGAAATGATATTTAAATGTTACTTACCCCATGTACTGTGTGGTGATGGCCGAGAAACTAATCTCATGTTTTCATGCAGAACAACAGAAAAAAGTTTATAATCCTGTAGAACCCAACGGTGACCATGATGTGAGAAGCATCCATGGAAAACAATTCTGACCGTACTCGTGTGATGTAATCTACATATCAGTTATCCAGTCACCAGTAGCGGTTATTGTGCAGTGAATACACGTGACTTGAGCGTTCCTAGTTTTCATTCTCTTTCTCTGTACGTTTAGCTCTCATTTGCTCAGCGGTTAACGTGCTTGTTGCTTCCTGAGCAGCTCTTCTTTTCTTCACCCTTGCAGCCCGCTACTTCTCTTTATTCGTCGGCATCGTTTTGCTTTAAAACTGATTAAGTTGCCGTTTGTGTTGCTACCACTTAAGTTGGCATGTAAGTCTTCGATCTGCCTCAAGAATGACTAAAGGTATGAAGAGGTAGGGGAAGTGATGGCGAAGGTGGTAGGGGTGAGAATGGTGTCTGTATGCATGCATGTGCCGCACGGCGCCCTGCTGGTTGACTCTACAATATAGTAAAAATAAAAAGAGGAATAGCCTTGGAGGTCGTTCATCACCTGAAAGCGGATAGTAGACGTCATGTAGTATATGTGTACCAAATTTCAGGTCAATCGTTCAAACGGTTTGCAAGCTACAGGTGATTTAAAATCTTGGACAGACAAACGGACAGCCACTTTAGCATATTTTATAAAAAGATGTGCTCAAAAAAAGCCAAACGCATGCATTTTTTTTGGTAAAATATTAAAAGCTACTTTCGGGGAAAAAATCACATACATCATAACCAGCAAGGACAGTCCCATAATGCTGTGCTTTTAACTTGAGGTTAAGAGTCCTGTCTTTAATTCGCTGGCACAGCATTGTGGCGCATTGGTTGTCATTGGATTCTATTTTATCATAAATGTTTTTATCTTGTTCTGCATGGAAACATTAGATTGAAAATTCTTCTGAAGTAACATAAAAATGTATAATGTTTGGGTGGAAAATTCCTGTAATGACACTTAAAGGTATGGTGATGCAGATTTGAGGATGTCGTATCATGTTCTGTGTGTTCTACTCATTTTAAGACTACATAGTGGTTGTATCTACGGATTTAAAATAATCCGCTCAGTGTGTTCATTCTTTAGCCCTAATATTTGACATTTGTGTTTTTTTTTTCTCTCTCTCTATGTGTACTCAACAGAAGTGCCAAAATCACATGGTGGTATCATAAACAGCAGTCCAGTATTCATGAAAAGAGGTACAGAACTAGGGATGCACAAATAAGAAATGATTCCCAACCTCATTTTGTGATCCAGAATGAGGTGACTCATGGGATTGACAATAATTGGTCTGGTATCCATGTTTGGTGAAACAAGACCCTGCACTTCTCGGCCTGCTCCTCCAGTGAGGCAGTGGTGCTCAGCTTGAGAAGTGAACTGTGGATCTTTATTCCCACTCTACAGAGTTTTGTAGTCACTCTTTCTAGCTGAAACAGGCCAGTAATACGGGGTCTTACATAATGGAAATGAACAGAAGACCTCTTTTTAGCTTATCTGTTGGGTTAGCAGACCCTCCTCTGCTTGGAAGAAGGGGAGAGCTGGATGTGTGAGATTTCACTATCCTGGCATCTAACAGCCAAGCAATGGCAGACAGATTGCAGAGGTTCCATGTGCTATACACAGATCCCTGGCACTGAAAGTAGATTTATAGGAGGAGGAGGAGGAGGAAGAGAATAGCAGGTCAGTCACTTTTTGTCCATTTTTGAATTTAATTGAACATCAAGTGGATGCTGCCCGATGGCCATATTGTATTTATTAAACAGTATTTGCAAGCCGAATATACATTTTGGCAAATTCTCTAAGCATGAAGCCCACCATCTGTGGCTTACGGGTCAGTTGTCTCTTTCCTTAGTCATGAAGTGGATAAGTGTGGTTTTAAAATGCAGTTCTGGAGGACCTCAATTCCTTGTGTTTGGATAGTTGTGTTAGAAATGGTGGTGATAGACACTCCAGATCACTAGAGCCTTTATATTCTTACAAATCCTGCCCTGGGGTCGCAAGGCTGCCATGCACTTGCAGTGGGCCAGCCAGTTTTAGACAAGACAAACTCTTTTCCAATTCCAGCTAAGGTGAAAGTTCTGTGATGGGTAATCGCCATGTTGTGACACACCCTAATTACATTGCCAGGTAACCTATAAGTCTCGTAAGACCTCTCATCTTAGATAGATATTTTATTAATCCCAAGGGGAAATTCACCTACTCCAGCAGCAGCATACTGATGATAAAAAAATATTAAAGAGTGATAAAAATGCAAGTATGACAGAGGAAAGTATATTTAAGAAACTGTTTGAATAGGTAGGTGAAATCCTTGTCCTGCTTTGTTCCCTCTCTTTCACCCTAGTGACTGTCTAAACAAAATTTAATATGCAGGTATTCATAGGGATGTTAAATCAAATTCATAATATTGCAAGTAGTTGGGTACAAAGTGAACACCCTTTTTGGCCATTTCCTTTTATGTACCCACAAAAACAAAAACTGCATATTAGGAAAATTGAACAACACAATTAACACTTGGTGTCCTCTTCCCTCTCCATGACAGAACTTCCCCAACAGTAATCAAAATTAATTATATTCACTGCAATAGACAAGAAACGTCCCTGAGATCTTCCAACATAAGATTAACTCAAGATCAAAAACAGTCCTTTGTTGAGCCAGTCGTTCCCTCCAAACCTCGCTGTGCATTAAAGGCCCCACCGATTTGCTGCTGTGGTCACCCATGTAAACATTTTCTTGTTGACTCCCTTTTGAAAATGTGGTCAGGATGCGTGGTCTGGCAAACCTAGCGATCGCACAAATACATTTGAATCCCTCTTACCTTTCCTCGGACCCCTTCCCATTGTGAAGAACTTCTTATATCTGGCTATTGAAAACTCTGGGTTATCATGGAGTGAAAGCATTTAGGACAATCCTCAATCTAAGGTCCTCTTGGATGATGTTACTCCCAACTGATCTTTCGAATCAAATCAAATTTCAAAACGTGGCCAACAAAGAGAAAACTCTCTTCTTCTGCTCCCTCCTTGTAGTGGTAGGAAATGACAAAAATCCAGAATACGCAGCTGTCCGCAACGCCGACTCGCGCACCAATAACATTTGTCCTCCTTCCTTGCTCCATAAGCTGAAGCCTGTTGAACTACACTATAAAGGAAAAGAAACAAACCGAGCGCTCATCAGGTGACTGTCATGTAGCAGCCTTTACGATGTTGCTATCCCATCATTTGGCATCACCCATTCGTCTGTTTTCTTGTAGCCTGTTTTCTGGCTGTAGACCGTAACCAGATGGCTTGCCAGTTGGTTGTTGGGCACATTCAAGGCAATTTATAATCTTTGGAGTGCAGGAACAAAATGGAGATGCTGATGGGACTGGGAGCTAATTCCTGTTCACTGTCTCACCATCCCACCCTGGAAATGAATGGTGGAGGTCACCAGTTAGGGTATTTAACTTGGTACGCCTCTTCACAATAAGTGGTCATTATTGGGAGCAGATCAACTCTGCTCGGAAGTCACGTGAGCAATTAACCTTTGTGCTTTTGTATAACTGTGTTACAAATCCGGTCCAATGGCGCACATCTATGCTGATCAAGAACGTGCCCTTCCCAACCACACCCCGAAGGCCACAGCAGGGGAACACTGCTACTGGAGCCATCCATGTCATTTAAGACCAGAAGGCTAAGCAGGGCGAGCGATTCCATGTCTAGTTTATTGCTGTCGTTTTGTGTTTAATATTCAAGAATATCATAACTGCATCCCGACTGCAGCCTCCCTGTTGAGACGTGGCCTTGATCTGCTTCAACACTTTGGCGTAAGGGGAGGGAAAGGGAAAAAATTAAATGCAGAAGTGGGCCAGAGTGAGATGGCTAATTTAAAATAAAATAAAATCTGGGTTCTCACTATGAACCTCATTGCAAAGAAGTTGAGCAAAGGCTGTCGCTAACACAGAGGGATTCAAAGAAACCCTGGTGCCCTGTGCTGGCACTGCTGATTTTTTTTTTTTTCTAATATTTAGATGTGTGAGTAAAGCATATTAGCATATTTATTTATTTATTACACTTTCCTCCAAAAATAAATTTGACTCTGTTATATTGTATATTCACACAAATTTTCAATAATGGAGCATGGCACATGAAGAAAGTAGGCTATTTCCTTCTGGTACTGAGGAAAGGGAGGCCAATAAAGCAGAGGCATAAAGATCAACTTTGGAGATTCCTCCGCAGCCAGTGCTTGTAAAATTATGGAAACAGTGCTAATGTTATTTGGATGTCACTTTGCATAATATCAGCTAAATGAATAAATATTGTCATTATAGGTAGAACCAAGTGCAGAGATGTGTGTGATTGAGGCCTTTTGAGAAGCTCCCATGGCACAACTAGTTTTAACTGCATATGGCCAACTGATGTTTAATTTCAAATTAACAATAACATTCTGAAGCTTGCTTAGTCCAACTGTGGGTCTTGGGGGCCAAAGCCTTCCTGCAGCCCAGAGCGCAAGGAAGGAACCAGCCCTGAAACAGACACCACTGCATTGTGGGTGTCAGCTTGAGGGGACCCTACATTACATCGGACCTGTTTAGAGATATGGTTTAACCCAACCAGATTACCAGAAGAGGAAACCCCCAGGGAGAGCATGTGTAAACTCAATACAGACAACTTCTGGACCCAGGATCCAAACCCAGGGCACTGTATCTGTACGGCAGGACCACAAAGCACAGGCCTCATTTCAGAATTATGGTAGGTGTGCAGAAAAAAGGGCGAAAGGAAAGGCCGCAGCTAACCCCGAATACTGTCCTGTTCTTAATGCAGAGAACTGTAATAGTGTTATTTGTATTGTAGTCATGAGTCTGTCGGTTTGATTCTGTGTTGTGCCATACCGTTGGGATGGTATGTGCTGTAAAGGGCACTAAATAAAGGTCACAGACACTTTGACAGACCACAGCATTGGTTCCTGCCTTGCACCCATTACTGCAAGAATAGGCAGTGGCTCCCCAAGGCCTTGAATTGGATTGGTAGATGAGAAAATGGACTTTATTGGAGTCAACCCAGTAAAGCAGTGATTTTTCAGTAGTTCCTCATAATAATGGGGTATAAACACTGGCCCCGTCACTTTCTGCTCAGTATGTGTATATGTATAGGTCCATTGTGTTTCTATGATGATTGCACTGCTGCTCTGGTTACCACCCACAGCCCAGAGAAATGCAGGTCAGGTTAACTGGTGACTTTAAACTGAGTGAATGTGGGTACGGGGGACATTGCCCTTCCTCTCCAGGACTCCAGGTTTTATGTTGCATCTTATTTTGTTGCAAGGATGGATTTCAGCTCTCAACAGCCCCAGTAGTGAAAACGCAGTTTCATGATATGGCTGAATAGGTGGACGGGTTATTTTAATAACTGATTGAATTATGCATTTATCCTTAACAAATAGCATTTTACTTGATCAATTGGTTCAAGTTCAGCAAAACGCACAAATGAGAATTCTAAACCATAACTAAATGAGTCTGAGATTTTTTTTTTATTTTTTTATTTTTTGCTTTTATAAAGTAAAACTTTCATCCATGAAGAAGCCGCCTTGGGGTATTAACTTCTGCCTGAGGATTTGTCGGCTTATCAGCTTTTACAATTAAAGCATTTTTAAACAACGTGACTGTAACTCAAAAAGTGTCCTGAAAATATACATGTAACATTCCCTGCATATATTATAGTTATGTGTGCAGATGTTGTTTTTATATAGAGATCAACAGATCTGGCAGAGAGATGGAGTGTAACAAAATAGAAGGCACAAACATAAAGAATTGGGCACCCTGTTTAATGTCCTGATGAAAAATAAAGACAAATGCAAACAGTGTGCCGTCCCCGTCGTCTGTTATTAAATCTGTTTCTTCAGAGGAGCAGGTCTAGGCGTGAACACAACTTATGATTGGGTGGTAGTTTAAGTAATGTGGTGGGTGGAAGAGGCGGGGCTAGTGATGCTGGTCTCTGAAGTGATGTCACTCATCTGCCAGTGCCTTTCCCACCAGCCTGGACGAAGTGGAACCCCCCCGTTAGTGGAGGTGTTTCACCCCCTCTCTTCCAGCATGTTTCGTGCGAGAGTCCCCAGGGTTACATGTGTGACTACATACACATTACAGTTGTGTGCACTGATACAGGGTAGAAGCTTATTGGTTTTTCATAAAATGGCTCCAGTAGATTTTGCTTAACCAAGTTCATTTTTTTTTTTTTTTTGCTTTCCCCACACATTTGGGCCCTGAACGCTGCACAACTGGAGAAGGAGGATGGCGCAGTTTAGGCAAGATGGTGGAGCCAGAGCAAGTACAGATCTGTGTGGTGGACAGACAGCACTTTATTCGTCCCAAGGGCAAATTTAGCTTTTACAGAAGATCAAGAACTGTAGAAATATCATAACAAACAAATACCAACAACCACCCCTCAAGTACACACAAGAATTAAAATGAAGAAGAAAAACTTTCTGACGTGGTTAATAGCACAGTCCCAGTGAGGCTCTATAATGCCAAATTGCCATAGATAATAAGGACACGCCCCAGTTAAGCGTCCTTCTGATGAGAATAATCTGTTGGCTAAAAATCCTCGGTGTTGGTGTGTGCAGCATTATTCATAATGGCCATCAGTTGTTTCTCTTCATTCTCTTCTCCGCTACTGTGTACCATAGCTGAGCCTGCCTTTTTATTAGCTTGTTAATTTGGTGGGCATCTCTTGAACAGATGTTACTGGCCCAGCACACCACAGAATAGCAGAGTAGTAGTCAGTATTCATGCAAGTTATTGGAAAGTCAAAGTGGTTCAGCAATTTTCCATGTGAACAAGTCAGGTGGTTCTAAAACCTGGGCAGGTGTCTTTGAGACGTATGGGTTGAAGGCCTCTGTTCTCTGTGTTGATCTAAACAAAGTAGTAAAGTGACCTACTGCCGTAGTGACACACGTCTGAAGCTGAACTTACCGTGTCTCTCTCAGATCCTGGCAACACAGAGTCTGTTATCTGTTCTGTCTGAATAAAGTAAATCAGCAGGGTTTTGAATACCTCCGAAGCAGACTGGTTGTCCCCCAGCCTTCTCAAAATTGATAGTATAGCGTGTGTGTAGCATTAAATGGATTGCATTGTCCGCACCCAGTGCTCATGCAATATGGCAACTGCAGGATGTCCAAATTTGAATTTATGCGCTGCGTCACATGTATTAGAATAACCTGTTCAGAGTGAGGACCAGTGGTCTGGCATCGTTTGCACCTGAGAAGCAGGGTTTCTTTGGACATGACAAAGTGCAACACTTTGAGAAGTGTTAATGACAAATTAATGAAAAACTGCAGCACCCTGAGACTAATGTCTACGGCCTGCTGAACCTATTAGGATTTGTGCGCTTCAGCTCTTTTACTCATTACAACAAAAGTAGGTTCTGTGTCCTCATCAACTGCAATAAAAGTTCCATCCATCCATGCGTTTTCTAACTTAAAAATCCAGTCCAAGGTTACAAGAGTACATGCAAACAGATATTCAGTAAGTATAACGGGCAGGTACCCGGGGGCATCACTCCTCATTTGAATTTGTGGAAAGAAAAGTGTACAGGGTGTCCATAAAGTCCGTGTGCAATTTAAAATAGTTGTAACTTTGTAAGTATATGTGACAGAAAGAATTCATAAAAAAGATTAGAAAGCTTGATGTATCTAGTTTTTTTTTTTTTTTTGTCTTTAGAAGTTTTATTTTTGCCGTATTTGGGGAACTGAAGATCCACATGAGTCTGTTGAACGTGAAAGAGATTCTCCAAAAGTTAATGTGTGGTATGCTTTGGGAAAAATCTTGAATCATTGCGCCATTCTTTTTTGAAGGTCGTGTTGTTAATGGTAATAGCTATTTAGAAATGCTGCAAAATTACCTTATTCCTCAACTTGAACAATTAGGACTGATAGAGAATACAGTGTTTCAACAAGATGGTGCTCCTTGCCACTTTGCTTTGCATGTTAGACAGTTTCTACATGAGAAATTCCCTAATAGATGGATTGGAAAGGGTGGACCATTTTCTTGGCCTCCATGTTTGCCAGATTTGACTCCATTGGATTTCTTTTTATGGGGACATGTGAAAGTGAATGTTTATTCTGCAGCCTGCAGAGCAATATATCGGCATTTACACTCGTTACTTCATACTGACTTTTAAATGCTTGATTTGTTTTAGTCTGTGTTACGTCCATTTTTTTTTTTTTTTAAACAATCCCATTTGGTTCATTTGCTTCCCTAAAATAGGAAATAAATACAGTTTTGCACAAAATAGAATTTGTGTTTGAGAACACAATGGCTGCATATCGATAAGCATACTGGTAAATTTCAAGAGAGTCCAATAGTCGTGTTTAATGTGTAAGACAAAACCTATTGCAAAGCAGTTTGGTGGAGACTTTAATTAATTATCCAATACAAACCATGTCCTTGTAGTGTTAGTGTTTTTCAAACATCAGCACATTAATCCTCTTTATACAGACGACATGCCAATTCCTGGCCATTAGGGATCATTCAGGCTTTCAGGGCCAGGCTGCCAAGCTGACTATTTTTCACTCTTCTAATTCCACAGAAACGTAGCATGCGACGCCTTGTTTAGCCAGATAGACCCAGGTGAGCACTTGCTGTTTTGTGAATATTATAAAGTCTTTAATCTTGCGTGTACTTCATATTCACGAGTATCACTAATGCTTACTCGGCTCACAATAATTTCACCAAACATTAGATAATGGCGCGCACACAGCAGCCATTTTGAAGTGCTCCCATGGACCACCGTTCACAAGAAGAAGACGACAGCTGGGAGGAAGGAAATATCTTGAAATTTATTATTACTGGAAAGGAAGCAAGACAAAGATTTTGGGGATTAGTCATAAGTGCTGGAAGGCAAGCACAGATCACGTAGCAAGTTATTACTATAAAGCATATTCTGATACAATCACACTCCACCAAAAAGTTCTACATCAACATTGAGATACAAAAAAAAAAAACTTATTAAAATGTCTGCTTCTGGGTCTCCCTGCTTCAAGGATGTCGGTTCGTCTTTCAGGTTTATTGTTGAGTGTACGCTGACTTGACTTGTGAACGTGTGTGTGTGTGTGTGTGTGTGTGTGTGTGTGTGTGTTCCTGTCTTGTGTTGATTCTGTTAGGATAGCCTCCAGCAGTAACAGAAGAAGCAGGTGATGAAACTGTGTACATGGAATTCTGTTTGTGTGTATGCATTCAGTGTGTGTGTGTTCGTGTTTGTTTGGTTATCTAAATATATGTAAATGTGTATATTGTAAGAAGTAATGACCTGAAATGTAATATGAATTCCAACCTTGTTTAATTGCCTGAGCAAACAAGCAAACATCATAGCATGAGAACTGCTGCAGTGCCTCAGTGAGGTTGTATTAGTCAGGTTTTCCTGGGAGAGTGCATCCTCTCCTGTCTAGTAAGGCAGCTGGTCAAATGACATCATCCCATGATGCTGCTCTGTTTAACAATCTTCAAGCCTGGAGAGGAAATGAGGTCATTCTTCTTCTGGGCCTTGTTCCTCCATTCTAGAGAGGAGAGCAGATCCTACATGAAAATCACCCGTGAACCAGTCTCTGTAAGAGAGCCACTATGCACTCTTGTTTGACAGTGTATAGTATATGTGTGTCTGCAGCAAGGCAGTGAGCGCTTCACTCATGATCATACTGGTTTGTAGTAGGTATTGCACTGAAGGCCAAACTGGTTTTCTTTGGTACTCCACAACACCCTGTTGGTCTGTAGCCCATTGATCGATGTCACCTTCTGATATTTCCATGTTAGCAAAGGTTTGATTGCATTGAGGAATCAATTTTTGTGTATGTATGTATATGTGTGTGTGTACATGTATTTATCTATTTATGTATTTCTTTAAAGTGCTACTGTAAAAGGCCAAATTTCACTCTGGGGACAAATCAAGTTCTATCTCGTCTAATTTTGGTAAACTCCATGCATATATTTCTCAGAGCTGGCAATTCCTGGTCACAGTTAACTTGCATTGTATCTTGTGCCCAAGGGTGGAAATAGCAGTGGGTGGCATGCCATGACCAGACCGCACACCTGCACCTTCATCACGTCACGTTTCAGTGATTTGACTTGAGCTAGCAGTCTGTCTTTAGATGGGAGTCCACGGAAAGTCCGACACCTGCTGAAGAGATTAAAAGCTACATCACAGGAAATCATCTTTCACATTACAAAACAGGCAGGTGTGTCTGGGGGGTCAGAAATTGTTTGGCAAAAGGCTTTTATTTTAAATAATGGTGCAGTTTAAGGCAGAAATAATTGATTTTGCAAATCTCATCACAGTAAAGCCTCCATGTAGAAGGCCTGTGAAATGACTCGGAATACAAAGAATGGAAACGCTGCGAACAGTTTGAGGCTGCTGTCGTCACACTTGTGCTCTTCCTCTATAGGTCTGCACCCTAATTGTCAGAAATCAAAGCTGAAGATGACTCTGAGGGCAGTGTGAGAAGAATGACTAAGAGGACAAGCAATCCATGGCTATAGATTTTTGTCCTATTTTGTCAATTCCTGCTTTCACTGATGCCCGTGTGCTGCGAATTCACTTAAATGTCAAGTTAAAAATGCCAGAAGCCGAATTCAGTGCCTGTCTTCCAGCTTTGAATTCCAATGAACAAGGACTTTATCATTTCTGCTGTTTCTTATTTTTCCCCGAAATATGTTAATGTTAATGAAATGCTCTCTGTCGCCATCAGAGGCTTAGCCCACTTTAATGAGTCTTAAAATAAAGCCAACATGAAACGTGTCTTTAGAACCACTGGACTCTAAAACACGCACGGACTGTGACCTGCAGTCAGACTGATGCACTTCATTATTTCCATTTAATGCAACCAAATGACGTGAAAGATTAAACAGATTTCATGGCTGAAGATGTGCGTTTCTTTTCATTATCCATTCATCAAAAATCGTGTCCAATCAAATTTAAATCTGTTAGTCATTTGGTTGAAGTAACTGAAGGCCTTAATTACAAAACAGCGCATCCTTACTCCTGCTTTCAATAATCTGATTCAATTATGGAGTCTTACCCCTCTGGTGAGTGTAGATTACAGATGGTTACCCTTCTGCCCTTTTGGAGAGTTCTTAATGCCAAATATGTTACCTCATCTTGGCAAATCTGCCCGACAGCATATTTATTGGCTGAAGCTGCAGCAGACGATTAAGCTGTGATTATTAATGGATAGGGCCTCTGCTTCAGAAGGAGATTTGAAGGATCATAATTTTCATGTTCTTTTGAATTCAATTCAGAGAAAGCCCAGTGGTGGAGGAAACCTGGACTGTCGTACTCAATTAAACATTGAGCAACTAGGATGATAAAGTTCTACAAAAACTGCAACATTCTTTAAGTTACTGCTCATTTTTTTAAGGCAAGAACGTTTTCATTCTGGGTTTCTCGATAAGTATTTGTTCATGGCCTTGACAGTTAAACAAATGATACTGAAAACAATGAGGAAATTTGTCCTCCTCATGACAGACTTTAAAAATAATAATAATAATAAATACAGAATGAATGTGAGCAACATGGAAAAAGCTGCCACTTTGTCATCCCGACAGCCTTGTACAAATGTCACCAGTGAACAACTAAATTGCTCCTTAGTCTTTCGCAGAGCCTCGGATGAACATAACCAATAAAATAAAAACAGCAAGACAAAATTGTTTCTTACTGTTCTTGGCAGTCTGCTGTAGGAACAGGGCAAGAAAAATGCTCAAATGAGAGCAACGCATCAGAACGAGAAACACGATGAAAAAATGGAAAGAAACACCTTGAAAGCTGTCTTTTGTGGATTAGCCATTTAAATATTGGGAACGCTGCACAGTGACTGGTTTACCTGCACACAAACAGCAATTCCTGCTGCGTGCTTACACACTGGGGATGTTCATGGACTGGATGTCATAATGAAATTTACAGAGTAAACAAGGTGAAGGGTACAGATGTGCCACTTGATGTCCTCCGTGGTCTACTAGACACATTACTTGTAGATGACACCACCACCATCGGAATGGTCCTTTATCTACTTGTTGGTTTACAAATAGCACACATTTAGAGAGAGGCCTTTTAAATCTCACCTTTTCTTTGTGATAATCTTGCAAATTAACCATTGTGCAATTGAAAAACACCACAACAACGCTGGCCATAACTGCTTCACTTGTATAGCCGTAGCAGCTCCTCTGAAGTCTAGGACTGTTACAGACCTTTTGAAGCAACTGATCTGTGGGCTTCACAATATGGCTGTTTTTAAACCAGCAGTCTGCAGATGTCGAGATCAATTCGCAGCAGCAGAAAGGCACACTAGTTACAGGGATAATCCTAAGAATTGAGAACATAGCAAGTGCCAGCAACAAGAGTCGGAGCAATCGAGTCACTAACACCAGAGCAAAAAACAGAATCTGAAATAAGTCTTTTCATTACAGAAATACTTCGTCCAAAAATGGTCATTTTTTTCTATGTTATTTCGCGGGTCAGTTAGGTTTGCATGCTAAATAGTGTTGGATCGCTACAAAAATGTACATTTCTGTATTAACAGTTTTTGAACCTCCATACCGGCACCAAAATGGTTCTGAAACAAATAACAAAAAACTCCAAAACCCCCAGCCTTACTCCATACCCTCCCACAATGGACGCTACCCGTGGCTCTCACAAATGTTGGCAGTCTAGCAGGAACACAGCTGAAAAACAAAGCTGAGAATACCTTTCTGCTTTTCTCATTGATGATAATACCGGTTGAAATAATACCGTAAGAGCAAGAACACCACAGTAAAATTGGCCCTGTCTCCTTGACAGTCTACTAGATGGATAACCATTAAAATGACAAGATGAGAAAACCGTTCCTTTGTCTCCTCCGCAGTCTTGTAAAAACATAACAATGAGGACAGCCCGCTGAAACTGCTGCTGTGTCTCTTTGAGAGTCGGCCCCTCAACTTCAATGAAGTAGGTCAAAAAAAATGTGTCTTTGACAGTTCCTCGAAAAATTACTATAGGAATGAGAACAACATAATGAAACTGCTCCTTTGTCTCTTTGAAAGTCTCGTAGAAACAGAATTGTGAGAGTCACAGTGAGACTAACATTTTTTTTTCCTTTAGTCTACGACAGTCTGGAAGACAAATTATAGTAAGAATGAATTCAACACAATAAAATTGCTATTTTGTCTCCTTGTCAGTCTTACAGAACCAAAAGTATTTTAGCAAAAATATGAAAGCTTTTTTTTTTTGCCAGCTGTCTTATAGTAAAAATGACTGCAAGGATGAAAACAACTCAGCAAAATTGCTGTTTTGTGTTTTTTTGATGGTGTTCTTCAAACCCAACTGAATAAATGTGAACAAGACAATGGAAATTCTTGGGTTTTATGGTGGACATCAAGTAGGTAAGAACAAGAATGAGGCCTAGACAATTGATGGCTTATTTTTGTCCACGACAGTATGGGATCACATAGAACACAACTGCTGCTTTGATTTCTTGCTGGTCTTGTATAAACTCAACTTTCAGAATGACAGCTCCTGGATCGGTTCCTACAAAGAAAGACTTAAGGATGGCCTCAGCACAGCAAAATTGCCGTTTGTCTCCTTGTCAGTGTTCTAGAGAGTCCTGTGAGGGCAAGACGGGACAACCAGCATTTCATCCCGTAGGAACTGTTACTGCTCAAAGGTTGACCTTCGATGGCTCATGATTCTCATTGATGTTTCGTTTAAGAATGAACATTGTCAGAGATGTTTCTAATAAAATTCCTAAGGAGAAACCTCTTTAGACACAGAGAAGACCTGAAATACCACTGAGGTAAAAGCAGTCCAGATTTATAATTTAATTTGAAAAGCATTGTGTATTTTGAGAAATCTCTTTCCAATCTTCTTTATTCTCTTCTAAGACTTCTCTTTGTTTTTTTGGATGGATGCCGTTATCTTAGGTGATTCACAACATTTGAGGTACGATTGGTCACATTTTTGTTGTTCCAATTGGAGCACAGGCTGATGTAGTGACTTGCTTGTGGTCACACAGTCGTGTCAGCAGTGGGATTTGAACCCACAACCTAAGGGTTTGAGGTCTAAAGTCTTAACTACTATGCCACCATGCCTGCCTTTTCTTCCAGGAGTATGGAGCACAGCAGTATAATTTAGAGTAACTAATAGTATTATTCAGAAGCGAGACATACAGTTTTGAAATAATAGTAAAGTGTGTCATTACCACAGACAACTGTCCATACATTTCACCACACATTACTGAGCATGCAATGCAAATCATACTTTCAAACTGCAAAAAAACAAAAAGTCAAGATACTCCTTGGAAAGTTTGAGCCCATTGCGTGACTTTCTGAGACTCAGCATCACACTACAGGGAGAAAAATCTTAGAAACAGGAGACAAAAGAAAATGTTTCCCTTTTGTTTTTTCCTGATCTTATTGTTTAGGAGAAACCAAAAAGAGATTTCGGAGATTCTTATTTATTTTATTTTTTTTTTATTCCTATCGGATGACAGGTTAACCCAGAATCTGTTGTTCATTTACATCGGATTTCTGTGCCTGTGTTTATTTGCATGTTTCTCTGTATGCAGGGACACATTCTGTGTTGTCTCAGGTCGATATTCTGTGTGGCTTCATCTCGTGGCCGTGTCTCACCAGACCCTGCCAGCTCAGTCGTTGTCTTTTTTTTTTTTAATTCACATTTATGTTAATGATTTTTAGCCTTTTTCCTTTGTTCTGATGCTCGTGGCATCACGGCTACCATTTTATATAATTTAGTTGCTAAACAGAGTTCTCTTTTCAAGTCTTTGTGTAAGCAATGGGAGTTTCTGTCATTTCTTTGGGAAAATCATAAAAAAAATTAAGAACTAGAATTAGGTTTTGGATAGAAAATTGGTAATCTAGCAGTCAATGAGAATATAATCATTTTTTATTTTACCAGTAAAAAGATGAAAATTTGGAAAAGGAAAATTTATGTGCATTTGGGGGTGAAAATAGACCTTCATTCTTGTACTCTGACTTTGATCTTAGTGGGTTTTTGATTCCATGCCTTGTGTTTAGATTTACACATCTTTGGCCTGGTTTGGTTTGTACTTCGTGTTGATGGTGTTTATGGTTGAGAGTTGTCATGTCACCCTGGGCCAGCACTTGGTGAGTCGTTTGTAGTGTTGTACTTCTGAGGTGGCCATCTAGCTCTGTGATGAGGATTACTTGTTTCCTGTTGTGTGTTTTGGATTTACGCCATTGACACCCATGTCACACCCAACCTACCTGGAAGGGGGTCTGTCTCTAAATTGCCTTTCCAAATATATCTTCTTTTGTTTTTGGGTGTGTGGAGATGGGGGCGTTCTGTCTTAGGGAGTCAGTGGCCTGTTAAACCCCTTTGACGCATTCTGTTTAATTCTGGGCTATATGATAAATAAGTGGTTATTGTGCTGCACACACAGTAGAATGAGATTCCTAATTGCATGTCTCCCAAAGATTGGTGAGAGCGGGTTAGATAGACAGAGAGCACTTTATTTGTCCCAGGGGGAAATTTGGCTTTTTACAGAAGCTCAATAAATAAATTTACTATGTAATAAAACACTAAGGGGTGTGTTTGTGTGTGACACAGCATGTGTCCAGTCCCTAAAAGCAGTCTCATTGGTCAGTTTGGCTTTGGTGATGTGGTCAAAAAAGTGTGAGTGTGACACAAACAGGGAGGGGAAAAAACATAAGAACCCTACCAAGAGTTGCCTTGAAAGATTAGAAGTATAGAAGCAGACAGAAGGTGAGCAAGGCACCTCGAAAATAAGGACAGAGTCTGAGAAACGGGCTTTACAGGAACGCACTCGGTCAAGGGAGGATTAGACACGAGAGGATACCAAGGAAAGGCGCTGATGATTCGCGTAGGGAAGCGGTGTCAAGTATTTTTAAATTTATTCAAACGTGGCTAGTCCTAGGGGTCCAGACTACATCCTGTAACTGAGCCTGCCCTTCTAATTAGCTTGTTGATTCAGGGGCCTCTCTTGAACTGATGTTACTGGCCCAATACACCACACTGGCCATCACAAGAGCTGTAGAAGATGAGACAGATGGCACAGCTCACATTAAAAGAATACAATTTCCTAAGGAGGACAGATGCTCTGGGTTATGAGACCAGTCCAACCTGCCATTAATGTGGACCCCCATGTACTTGTAACAGTTCATCACTTCCACATCCACTGATTGAACAGTGACCCGACGTAGAGGCTCTTTGGTGCAGTGAAAGTCAATAAGCAATTCCTCACTGCTAGAGTGTCAGGGAGAGGACATGCACCTTAATGGTACCCGGGTTTGTCTTCATTCTCTCCTCCACTACGACCTCCAGAGGGTCAAGAGTATGCCGCATAACTGAGCCTGCTCTTTTAATCAGCTTGCTGATTTACTGGCCATCCCAGAGCTGTAGAACACATAAAGGATGTCACTTGGAACATAAAAGGAGCACAGTCTGCTCTTTCTTCTATAGGTCCCCTGTGTTTCGAGACCATTCCAGCCTGTCTCCGATGTCCACCACCTCCACACTCTGAATTATGAGCGGACATGGAGGCTCTTTGGTTTGGCGAAGTAATATCACAAGCAACACCCGATTAATACAACAACACAGAACAGGTCCACCCCTGAAACCATCAGTACAAATGGCTGTTGAAAAGCCCAGTGACCCCTCTCAGAATCTGCTGGCGCCAGTGCTAGTGGTCCTGTGGGCAGGTTATTTAACCTCTGCTACTTAATTACTTTTTGGTGCTCTAGTAACCCAAAAGAATTTTTTTACAGTCAGTGAGATTGTGACTTTGTGAAAATCAGGGAGAACAAAATACGAATGTGGCGTAATTGTATACAAATTCAACACAGCAGACAGTCGGCTGAAGAAGTCGGAGATGTGATCGTAACAGGCAGAAAACTGATAGAGTGAGTGAAGATAACACGGTCTGCGGCCATTTGTCATCAGGAATCCAGCACAGATTGCATTATTATAGACAGCCAGAGAGGCACAAGAAATCACAAAGTCATGAGTAGCATCAAGACGAAACAGAGATAAGTGGTAATGGCTTACTTAACTGTTGTATTAATAAATGGAGGGATTTAGGCAAAGACGCTGTCTCCGCCACCGCAACTTGGTGGAAAAGAGCAGGATGACAGCATCACTTCTGATGCCACAGAATCTATTAAACCCATCCCAAGAGTCATCTTGCAGTATCCACCCATTCATCCTTTTTTGCTCTTTTTTTTTAAACCTCCATCATGGTGGCAGAGTGTCCGTTTCATTTCTAGTGGCGTTAGATACAAGGCAAGTAACTGCGCCAAATGAGAATGAACTGGCAAGGAAGAGTCAGAATAGGAATATAAAATAATTACTTTTTTTTTTTCCTCATGGAGACTTATGAAATAGATGGATGGATGATGGATGTTATTAAAAAATGAGAATTAAAAACGGACCTTTTAATCATTCTGTACACATGTTCTCCATGAAGCTGGCAAAGAGACCATAACTGACAGCACATCCTTGGTAGGAATGAGGAGAATGAAACGAATGCGTGTTCTGGCAGCAGCTCCTCGTCTGTGTGAAAAAGTGAGAGCTTCATGGGAGAGTCGCTGCTCTGTGTCGAGTGTCTCAAAAGTCGCTCCTGCCTCTCCATCAGAGTCTTGATAACGTTTCTCCCTCCTTACAAGGGTCTGATCTACAAAACAACAACGTGGAACATAGCGATAAGCTTTCTTCCTATGTCTCTGGTGGGGATTCAGGCATTTCAGAAGTCCTTAATTTCATGGTTCAGAATTGTTTACGCTGATGGGAGGATAAGCAGTGGAGTTTTTAAACACGCACTACACCAAATTAGCCTTTTTACTTGGAATGGTGGAGTTCAAGCACCTCAAGGGTGATGATAAAACTGCATATTTTTTTCACCAACTCAATTATTCCAATATCTGTGTTCCTTAGTGGCCTCGTCAGACTCCATCTAATGACTTGGTAATGTAATTAGGTGCAACACCGAGGAGCGGTTTTTAAATGTGGCTTTTTGAATATTATGTAATCAAGCATTAAACATTGTTTGCACTTAACTTTAGTGTATTCTGCACACTGGTCTCTAGAAAATAGAGATGGATTTTGAAGTCCCCACATTCAAAGGCCGTGAAGACGTCTTCCGAGGCTTGAGCTTAATTGGCTAATTGAAATGTTCAGAGCTGCGGTAAAAAAAAAAAAAGCATGCTGAATCAACTTAAACTTCTTCTCGGCCTACTGTCACTGCTGATCCTTATGTCAGCCGTCTCTGTGGGCGGCTCATCTCTCCAGTCTGACGCCTTAGTAGTTTGGGCCGTGGAAGCCAATCTCAGATAAGGGTAAAGCAGAGATGGGTCCATACGGCCTCCCCCTGGTGGCGCTTGATGGCATTGCAGCATTTGTAAATTGTTGTACAGTATTTGGGTATTATTTCTTATGGCGTTCACTAAAATACAACACCTGGGGCCTCATGTATAACGCCGTGCGTAGAATTCGCACTATAACATGGCGTAAGCACAAAAGCCAAAATGTGCTTACGCACAGAAAAATCCAGATGCTGGAATCTGTGCGTACTCCAACTTCCACGTTGTTCTGCTACATAAATCCTGATCAGCGTGAAAAGTAACGCTCGTGCACGCACTTTATGTAACGCCCCAACTCCTCCCAGAATTACGCCTCTATGAATATGCAAATCAATATAAATCACCCTTAAGCGCAGCCTTCTGTGAAAAGACAATGGGAAAAGCACGGGGAAAATATAAGAATTTCAGCGAATACCAAGTGGAGGCAAAGTAAAAACATACTATTTGTTCAAATAAACCGTGGTATAATCAACAAAAGGAAGTTGATCGAGTGACATAGCGCGTTGGAGAAACTTGAAAGCTCACGTTCACAAAGTCACACAGTGCTGGAAATAAAGAAGTTGTCAGATATCAAAGTCGTGGTGAAAAGCCGAGTTGTAGCCCACCGTCTGAGTGTTGTATGAAAGCTTATTAGGGTACAGAGAAAAAAAAAAAGGGCACACAGTGGGGGGAAAAAGCATGAAATGTCAACTTCAATCTCAACATTTCCACTTTAATCACGTAGTTTATTTTGTCATTAAAGTAGAACATCATAAACTTCATCTTAAAATCGTTTAATTAACCAGTTTCTCAAATCACATCGTAATTAAAGTAGCACGTTAGATGCTTTATTTTGTATGTGATCTATGTGTGTGAATCACTACGTGCTTCTAAAACCGGCTCTCTTCCTCCGACTGGACACAGAATCCATTACATTCGTGATATTACAGCTCTCTGAATAACTAAAATACTGAGATGTATACGTGATATCATTTTCATGATGATAGGAGTTAAAGCACGTTATTAAACATGTGTTGCACGGCGCAGAGATTGTGCACGACCTTTGATGAAAATATTTATTGCAGCAGTACTCAGGGGCGGCTCTAGGCTTGTGGCGGCCCTGGGCAGAGGAAGAATCGGTGGCCCCTTCGCCCACCAATGTCAGTATGGTTTCTTATACACGGTGGATGGCCACGTCCGTTGCGGACAGTGCATAGCAGCCTCGTGCTCATGACACAAGCGATTAACTGTTGTCGAAATTTGCTGCTGCGTTTTTAGCTGTGTTGTTATTTTCTCTTTCTGTTTTATATTCAATATATATTGGCGTGGCCGCTCCTGCAGTCCTTGCTTTTCTTTTTCCAAGTAACCGATCGCCAACTTTAATCTCGAAATTTCCACTTTAATCACGTAGTTTATTTTGTCATTAAAGTAGAACATTATAAACTTCATCTTAAAATCATTTAATTTACTAGTTTCTCAAATCCCATCGTAACTAAAGTAGCATGTGAAATGCTTTGTTTTGTATTTGATCTTCAATGTGCTCTATGTGTGTGAATCACTACGTGCGTCCGTTCTTTCTCTTTCTCCGACAGGACACAGAATCCATTACATTCATGATATTACAGCTCTCTGAATAATTAAAATACTGAGATGTATACGTGATATCATTTTCATGATGATTGGAATGAAAGCATGTTACTAAACATGGGGACACGATGGCGCAGTGATTGTTCATATCTCACACATGGTGCTGCTGCGCCATGTGCAACCTTCGATGAAATAATTTATTGTAGCAGTACTGTCTCTGTCAAACGTACTAACCTTCAATTCCTGCCCTTACTTTTTCTTCCCCAAATACCCAATCGCCACACAATCAGCTCTGTAACAGACGTTAAGCCATCTGTAAGCTTAGAGCGCCGATTCTTTAAAACGTTTAAGGAACATTGAAATATCTTCGTAGTACGTGCTTAATTATTCTATCCTTCACGCCAGTCCCAGTGAAGAATATAGATTATTTTAAATGAAGTTTTATCTGTATAATAAACATATTTTTGCTGCAATTTATCTTAAAAATGATATCGCCATCATATGTAAATATGCGCTTTATAAAGTGGCTCAGGTTGTGTAATTGTCGTGCAAGTTTACAGTGTGGTGATTGTACTTATAAGTACAAACAGTTCTACAAGGTGCACTTGATTGAGTGCGTTTAAAGTTCTTAGGATGAAACTGTTTCTGAACCGCGAGGTCCATACAGGAAAGGCTTTGAAACGTTTTATCATGGCTGAGACAGCGTGTGTTTGAAGCTGTATACTGATAATTCTCTTTCCGATCAGCTGCTGCTGTGATTCCCACTCAGATACAGTGATATAAATACTCCGAGTGGTGCAGTGAGAGTAATATGGAAAAAGATGATCCGCTCTGGCAACTTGTAACGGGAGCAGCTGAAAGAAGAAGGTGCAGTGAGAGTAACAACGCTAAAGCAGTTCTGGTATTTAGAATACTATGGCTATTCCCTGGACCATTATATTGTTACAAGTTAATTACAATCAGATGCATTACACTAATAAACAATATGCGGTTAGTTTCAGTGTATTTATAAAGCCACGTCACGAAAATAAAAGAGTTACCACACAGGAACAGTAGCACTGCTTTGACGCTGGGTGCCGCCAGTCTGCAAAACCGAGCGGAGAACTTGCATACGACAAGGCATGAGGTACCGTGGAAAAGTGCGTGGCTTTACGCCAAGTGTAGGTTTTATACATCACGATTTGAACGTGGAAAAGTTCTTACGCAGCATTTCTGTGCGTACACACCGTTCAAACATGAGGCCCCAAGTGTCTGCAGTCTTCACTGATGTGATTCCAGTGATTGTGCTGTCTCCATGAAGCAAACTGTCAAATCATCTCCAGGCTTTATGCCTTTTGAAATGCTTGCTTCTGTTCTTACTGGAAAATGGTTTGACTGTGTGTGTTGCAGGTAAGCAGGGATTTCTCAAGTCACATTCTCGAACTTTAGGACTCTCTCTGTCTTTTTGAAGCATAATCCAGTAACATCCGTCTTGTAACCTCTGGTGGACTGGCTGCCCAATTGGGTTGGGTTCATGCCTTGAATCCAGTGCTGCTGGGATAGGCGCTTGCCTCCTGTACCTTTTTAAGTGGAGACTGGGTTTAAAAAGATGTGTTGAGTTATGGATAAGCTTATTAAGAAATGTGTAAAGTGTGTAAAGGCCCTTTGCGGTGTTTTAGAACCTTCCTTTCTCTGGTCACTTCTACAAGTTGCCCACTTCACTGTGCCATCTGTGAACTCATTCTGTTAGTCTGCCACCATGTACTTGCAGGTAATGTTTTATTTTGTTGCCATGTCGGGCATTCGCTGAACATGACAGACAATGATATTCAACTTCAGCGTGGTTTTATATGGAGCCAATAAGAGATAAGAACTGAAGAAAGCAGAAATGCTGTGATACAAGACAGAAATCAATACATAGATAAGAAGACTGAAGGTAATGCTGGAATGGATACATTTTCATTATAAAACAAAAATAACTCGGTGACCACAAGATGTACAAAGTAGCGCTGAAAGTGAATTACATCAGCATCAAGGCCAAAATGATGGGAAAGTACAGTACAGTGCCCAGGCCATGGCCTTATCCGTGCCTGCTTTTCACACTTTGACCACACTTGTCATGTCTTGGCTGTCACAAGCACACCTTCAGTGGGGTGTTTCCTGCCTTGCACCTGATGCTGCTGGGCTGAGCTCCGGCCATAGTGGCCCTGAACTGGACATTATGTTGCAGAATAAATCAGTGCTTTGGCTTTAATGGTAGCACTCGGCTTTCGGCATTAACCCTTAATAGGCAGGCACAGGCTGCATGATATCTATGCACTGGTGACTCAATTTGAGTTCACTTTATTCTACGTGTCCTATAATTTTTTTTTTTTTTGAATCTGCTTTGTCTAAGACAACTTTGCCCTCACATTCCTGAATTTGCCTAGCGTTTTCATGTTTAGGCAGCGAGCTGAAAAGGCCACAGCAGATCACCCCATCTGCATGTTGGGGAATCTTTGTGCCAGATTTCATTTGTGTGAATGCTGCTGCTGATGCTGCATTTGTAGCTTTCAGTGGTTTAGTTTTTGGTCTCACTTTGTGATTTTTCTCAAATCTTTTTTTGATGACAGTATAACCCTCACTTACACAGGTCACACGCGTGTTTCTGGCATTGGGCTATAGACGGCGGTGAGTGCTTATGATTTCACACTAAGATGTAGTGGATTTCGCATTTTTCAAATGATTGATGTATTTGAGTAAAGCTTACCCCTTAACCACAATTCTAGTTTCATTTGTTTTATTTCTCATCTGTAAGCTACAAGATGACTAAAGGAAATTGAAAAGAAACAAATCAACTTCATGCTGCAGACTGCTTCAAAGCACCTGCGTGGCTCAGTACAAAGTGCACAACAATCGGCTAACAAGTGCCGTTGGAAACGTTCTTCATATAAAGGAACAGTAAACACCTCGGAAGTGGTGGAAATGGGGAGTTTAGCTCAACCTGAACACAAACTCGAGGCTCAATTAGCAGCTTGGTACAGCTGTCTTGGCATAGATCTGCCCTGCTGAGTGAGGGTGGGGGCTTGCGGCGCATTTGAGACAAGAGTGGGCTAACACGGCACCACATTGCCCAAAGTTAAACCCACACTACTAAAGCAGCTTGAAAATTCAGCTCCCCTAAAGGTTTGCTGTGATCCAAAATGCTGGATATGTGAAACTTTTCTGCATCATAATGTGTTGTCTTTAGCTGTAATGCTGCGTCCAGCGTTAATAGACCACCATCTGTAAATAAGTGGCGCTTTAATAAATATCCACTTTTCACACTATATTGGTAGTGCACTGTCCACATGTACTGTATGTTTCACATGTGCATTTGTGGTAGTCCTGTACCATCCATCCTTTATCCAACCCGCTATATCCTAACACCGGGACACGGGGGGTCTGCTGGAGCCAATCCCAGCCAACACAGGGCGCAAGGCAGGAAACAAACCCCAGGCAGGGTGCCAGCCCACCGCAGTGTCCTCTACCAATTCATAAATAATTCACTTAATTAATGTTTAAAAAGAATCCACCTTGTAAGAGTGGAGTAAAGTGTAGGTATCAAGCCCTTCCCACAATTCTCCACTCCTTTAATTGGGCGTCCCTTGCTTGGCTCACATTTGATCTTCTTCTTTTCATCTCCTATGTTCTTTTTTCATTATCATTCATTGTTTTCCATTGTTTTATATACTTTTGTCCTGTTTAATTTTGTATTACTTGTTAGTTTTATTCTAGATGCTTATTTAGTATCTAAGTATGTCTTGCGATTCTTGCAGTACATGATGTGAGGTGCTGTATATGTGACACCATGCTTGCTTAAAATTTTAAAAAGCAAACATGAGGAAATATTAGCTGACAGATGTAAACAAGGAAGCCAGCAGTTCTAACCGTTGTGCAAATATCTTATGTTGTGTTTATATTATGATAATATGATGGAAAAGTTGTGGATGGGAACAGCTTATCCTGGCCCATTAGGTGGAAAGCCAAGGACCAGTCCTGGGCAAGGTATCAGGAGCCCACTAATGCATACACAGCCAGTTACTTTTGATGACCATGTCTTTGGAGACCAGCACACTTGGAAAGAACTTTGACAAAATTCTAGTGAACATGCAAATTTCACAATGAAGACTCTCCAACCGGGCAGTAGGAGCAGTGAGGTGACGATACACTGACATTTTATAGCACAATAACTGGCCTTGTCATTTGGGACGCTTGAAGAAGTCAGCAAGGCTTTCAGAAGCTGATGAATGAAGAGAGGGAGAGAAGGTTGGATGATGTGGAGATAGTGAATCAGGAAGTGGAACGGATTAGCAAGGAGGAAGTAAGTACAGTGATCACGAGGATGAAGAATTGGAAGGACGTTGGTCCAGATGACATACCTGTGGAAGCATGGAGGTGTTTAGGTGAGATGGCAGTGGAGTGTTTAACCAGATTTGTTTAATGGAGTCTTGGAGAGTGAGAGGATGCCTGAGGAGTGGAGAAGTGGACTGGTACTGATTTTTAAGGATAAGGTGGGATGTGCAGAGCTGTAGTAACTACAGGGTGATAAAACCGATGAGCCACAGCATGAAGTTATGGGAATGAGTAGTGGAAGGTCTGTTAAGAAGGGAGGTGATTAGTGCGCAGCAGTGTGGTTTCATGCCAGGAAAGAGCACCACAGATGTGAGGTTTGCTCTGAGGATGTAGATGGAGAAGTAGAGAGAAAGCCAGAAGGAGATGCATTGTGTCTTTGTGGACCTGGAGAAAGCTAATGACAGGGTGAATGAGAGGAGTTGTGGTATTGTATGAGGAAGTCGGGAGTGGCAGAGAAGTACGTAAGTGTGGTACAGGATATGTACGAAGGAAGTGTGACTGTAGTGATATCTGCAGTAGGAGTGAAGGATTTGTTCATGGTGGAGGTGGGATTACATCAGGGATCGGTTCTGAGCCCTTTCTGATTTGCAGTGGTAATGGATAGATAGACAGATGAGATTAGACAGGAGTTTGAGGATGACATTGTGATCTGTAACAAGAGTAGGGAGGAGGCCAAGGTGACCCTGGAAAGATGGAGATATGCTTTAGATTGGAGAGGAATGAAGGTCAGTAGGAACAAGACTGAATGCGTGTGTGTGAATGAGAGGGAGGTCAGAGGAATGGTGTGGATGCAAGGAGTAGGGGAAGGTGGATGAGTTTAAATATATTGGATCAACAGTACAGAGTAATGGGGATTGTGGAAGAGAACTGAAAAAGAGAGTGCAGTCAGAGTGGAGTGGGTGGAGAAGAGTGTCAGGAGTGATTTGTGACAGACTACAGGTACTAGCAAAAGTGAAAGGGAAGGTCTACAGGACGGTACTGGGACCAGCTATGTTATATGGGCTAGAGATGGTGGCACTGACCAAAAAACAGGAGACAGAGCTGGAGGTGGCAGAGTTAAAGATGTTAAGCTTTGCATTGTGTGTGACAAGGATGGACAGGATTAGAAATGAGGATATTAGAGGGTCAGCTCAGGTTGGATGGTTGGGAGACAAAGTCCGAGAGGCGAGGTTGTGTTGGTTTGGACCTGCAGAGGAGAGATGCTGGGTATATTGGAAGAAGGGTATTGAGGGTAGAGCTGCCAGGGAAGAGTAAAAGAGGAAGGCGGAAGAGGAGGTTTATGGATGTGGTGAGAGAGGACATGCAAGTGATGGGTGTGACAGAGCAAGATGAGGAGGACAGGAAGATATGGAAGAAGATGATCCGCTGTGGCGACCCCTAATGGGAGCAGCCGAAAGAAGAAGTCTGCAAGACCAACATATTATCTTCTTCTATGAGTAGGAGAGCAAATCTCTGAAGAAGTGTCTTCTTCTATCATCTAAGCTTTCTTTCCATCTATCTTAGAAAGGTCCTTTCTGTCTGCATAGATGGTTTTCACTTGGAGTACTTGCACTGGAACAAAGCTTCCCACATGTCCATCACCACCGTGAAGTGCTCACATCTCCTGTTACATCCAGTCAGAATTTTTCCAACAGAAAGTATCCCCTTCATCCTCTACCAGTCCCAGCCCTTTGGGGTAAAGCCCCAGAAAGTCATCAGGTAATGAGGTCCCTCAATGGTCTCCTGCTTGCGTTTGATCCTCCAAGTAGTTGGCAAGGCCTGAAAATCTCTCATATGCTGCTGGGCATTGTGCCAGCTGGCTTGGCCAACAATATTTTTTTTTTATATGCAGAAGGAATAAAGTAGCCACAGGCATAGTGCTTCATCTCTTTAAAATTATGGGCGTGCACCACAGCGGTAATGTCTGAGGAAGGGGGACCCAGCGGTAGGTGAGCCAACCTTTAGAGCCGAGCCATCTCATTCAGATTTATGTTTGGTTATTATTCCGTATGGCTGATGTATGATTTAAAATTACCGCTTGTGTTTGAAGCTGTAATGGCTCAGCATTTTAGCTCTTACTCCAGATGCTAATTCAACTGTGCAACTCTTGGTTGTTAATGGGAAGGGCCAATTTACTGAGGGGGCAATGTGATTGGAAGTGGCCCTTGTGACAACCCTCCACAACAGAGCAAGTGCCAGTAAAGAAAATGATAAAGCTGCATATTTATCAAACATTGAATCAACTACAGGGAGCATAAAATAGCCTACAATACACAAAAGAGAAATGAGCCCCTCTGAGACCTACTATGTAGGTTTTGATCTCAGTAGGTTGGTCTGCACACAAACCCACCTCTACACTCCCTTCTGTCTCTCCCTCGACTCGGACCGCTCTTATTCTCTCTAATTTCTAGAGGCTTTACTCCTGACTTTAGACCTCATTTTCCTCCACACACCCATAAGCCTTTTGTTCTGTCCAATCTGCGCCCTTTTCTCTCACCGTTTCTCCTGCCTAGTACCCATATGGGACAATTGGCACACGTGCAGGTCTTTTCGTCCTTGAGCAAACTCTGTGCTCCCACACTGGCATCAGCAGAAAATTTCCTGACATCAGTGCAGTTGTCGCTCATGATTTAAGATTTTTCATAGGTCCTAATCTTACCCTGTGCCATCCTGGTCTCTCTCTCTCGACAATTTGGCACCCAGAATCTTCATATTGTGAGAAACATTTAAATTCTATCAGCTGTTCTCCTCATTCCTTTGATCCAGATGCCCTTTCTACACTGGCATTGTGTGGCATTCATTGCGGGATTTTAGATTTACTGAGATTTTATGCTTCACTCAGTTAGCATTTCCATCTTAATCCGAAGTATTAGTTCCACTGGGTGCTTTTGAAATAAGACTCCTAGTACTTAAAAACGTTACCACAATGCTTGGTATGTTTGGCGTGAAGGGCACCTAAAGCTTGTCGTTTATGGCTAGTATTTATTAGGGCACTTGTTTGATTTATCTCCACCAGTTTTCTGACATACCAGAAAGCAAAATATGGATGGGGTGTAACATTAAGCTGTGCTTTTCCACCTGTTGAAGTATAGTGATTTTGCTAGGCAAAAATTTCATGATATCTGTGTACAAAGACAGTTGAAGCGTTGAGCTTTTTATTTAATGACAAGGATCCCCATGTGTTTTCAGAATGTAAGAGACTGTCTTTAATTACACTTTTATCTTTGTGATTGGGACATCACCATGCTAGTGCCACCATGATGCCAGGGAAAGGTGGCACATTAACTAGACAGCAAGCTCATAATGGTGGAAATAAGTGGAAGGCAGTAAAATACTGTACAGCCTCCATGGCGTGCCTGAGTGTTGGGCTCGCTTATCATTCTAACTTTCTTTTATGTGATGCTGTATTTTAAAAATCACATAAATACAGAAATGACACATTCATATGTAATTTTAAACCTGATAAAAGTGAACCCCCTATCTCAGGTTTAGGTGCCTGGACAACAGCCCAGTGAGAAACTGGAAAAGATTGGGTTAAAGGTCAAGTGGAGATCTTTGCATCACTGACCGCTGGCTGCCCAGTCCCTAATCCGCTGAGCAGCAGGTAGCTGCACCCTGATACCTGAGCTGGGTGACCCACAATGCACAAAGCTCAAGAAGCCCAATGTTTTACCTGTTGTGGTGCAGCAATGGGATGCATCTTTTCTTTTTATTTCTTTATTTCATTGTCCTTTGTGTTTTCCTCTTGTCTTTCTCCTTCTAGAAGTTTACAATTCTTTAAGTAGTTTCAGGTTGTGTATTTATGCTGATGTATTTGTTATGCTTTTCCATTCAGCTGATTTGTTCTGTGCCTTATGCTTCCTGTCATTTAGACTCTAGCTGGGTGTCCTGTTCATGTTTGTTTGGCTCTCCTTCTAATTTCTGGATTTTGTGACTTCCAGTTTTTGATTTTGTGCTTCGTGAGCTGCTCTGCGTTGGTACTTGGATTCTGATTTTTGGCTTGTGCATTTGATTTTGTTAATCTTTAGACTTGCCCCTGTCAAGCAACCCTTTTGTCTTACTTTGTTCTTTTTTGTTCTGTGTATAGTATATTACTATTATTATAACATTATTTTGTAATTTGGATTCAAGGTTCCTACCTCTCCCTATTGTGGATTTGTTTTCAGTCTGGCCTGCTTTGGCCTATTCATGCTTGATGTCTGCTTCTTGAGTTTGGAGCCAATACTGCTGCTTCTTTCTGGGTAGTACAAGAGTGTCGCTGTTTACAGCTTGCTCTTTAGTTTGAGAGCTAGTATCATGGGTTCAGCTTCGGTGCTGTCAAATATTTCATGTGGCACAGCCATACCAAAAAAAAAATAGTACTTTAGTGCAAGTTATTTTACTAATTACTTGTTAGAATACCATAGAGAGAGAAATCCATTAACCGTCGCTCTTCCATTTTTAGTCTTCCCAATTTGATTTGCTTTCTCCCTCTTACTCTGACAGACACCCACTTTATTTTATTTTTTTACTTGTTTATTTCAGAAAGTCTGCCCCAAGCCAAGAATTTGCCATCAATACTAAAACTAGAGATGAATATTAAAAAGACAAAAATCACTTTTACTTAATTTAATATATTTTACACCTATAAAATAATAGACTTTAACACCAGTCTGTCATGCATATTCCTAAATAACTTCACATACAGTATTTAGTTCCCATCAGTCCATTCGTTACCTTATTAGACAGAGCCCAAAACACACACACCCCCAAGTAGCCCTTATTTCACCCAAGATCAGCGTCTCTGGTGCACGTGCGTCTCTTTCCCCAGGCATGCCAAATGCATGTCATCACAACGTTGGTGTGTTAGGACCTCAAAGTGATGCCATTCGCAAAATAACACTATAAAAGCCACACATAATAATAATAATACATTTTATTTATAAAGCGCCTTTCCCATGCTCAAGGTGCTTATGTCTCAAAGAAGATCTCACAAAATACAAAGAATTTACAACAGGAAAATGAACAAAATATAATACATACAAAGGTAAGTCACTTTATAATCCCATCCTTTAATCCCAATACAGTAATTATTAAAATTGACAGCCTCACGTGTGTGTACCCACCGAGTGTTACCGCAAAAAATAGTTTCAGTGTATCATGCAGAAAACAGGAATTCAGACTGCAGCAACAGCATCTTACGTTACTGCCAGCAAAATCATAACAATAGCAAAATGATTAGAAAGTGGGTGAAATGGAATTGGGAGAACTTCCAATGAGTGGCCAGTGCCAGCTTGTCAGAAACTGTGCCCATGGAGAAAAACTGTGTTGTAGGAAGTAAAAGGGACTGCAAAGAAGTCCTGAAGGAGGATGGGGTTATGGGGAGGGAGAGATGGACATCAACACACCGGATCAGGGAAAGAGTCTGAAAAAGAAAATCGGGAGGAGAAGACAGGAGGGAACACATGGAGGAAAGTACCAGGGGCCTTTTGAAAACTGGAGTGAAATAAGAGGCCAGCAGACAATCCCATAATAGGATGATTGTAAGGTGCCCGCTACTAAGTGTACATCGAGTAGTTTGGAGGAGAGCAGTGTATTTTTACTTTTTCCTTACATACCAAAGGTGTGTGCAGAGACACATTAAAACAGGACAAAATTTCATCCCCAGGGTTTTTGCAGATTTAAAAAAATTTGGTCATCCTTGAATATAATTTGAGCACTTTTGGAGCAATTCTGTCCATATGTGTCTCTTGAGCTATAGATAACGAAATAAAATGAATTGGTCAGTCTGAATGGCACAGTTCTTAGCATTATGAAAGGCTGTGAGCACCAGCAGATCTTTGTATACAGCGATAAAGGAGTTTGCACCTCAGCCTGTAGAGTTTTACTGCTGAAATCACAGCTTTATGTAGGTAGGTGTAAAGCCTTGCGCCGGACACATCACATTTTTAATGACCGCATTCCACAATAAACAACGCATGGTTGCACTTCCAAAACTTAGCATGATGTTGAAGTTTGCTTTATAGTGTGGTCCCAGCAACAGCCTTCTGTTAGTTTTATGTCTCGCTTGCTTTTTTTTTTTCTTCACTTCACATTTTTCACCTTCATTTGGATTCCTACATTTTAACTATTTTCTTTAGTTGATGCACAATAAAATTCTTAATTTTACATCTGCTGATGGCCCATGTCACCCCAACTTCCTTATGGCTCCCCCAGGAATGGCGTCATTGTGCATACGTGTTGGTCACCATTGCTGTAAGCAGAGCCACTTCACTCTGTGCCCTAGAGTTTGGCCTTCCATATGGCAAAAGTCTGTTGCAGGACTACCTGTGAATTAAATGTACTTTGATTCACTCCTAATGTTTTTTTTTTTTTTTTTTACTTGTTTGGTTTTCTTGAAATCTATTTTTACTTTCATTCTTTGTCACATTTTTTGACATCCTATTTTGTGTGTCATGTTTTGCATCTACAGGGGGTCCTTGGGTTACAACATCGCGACATACGACGTTTCGAGTTTACGACGCTCATTCCCATAAAAACTTAAAATTGAGATGTGAGTGTTTCTGATTACGCTGTTAGCATCGTGCTTACAGACTTACGGGGTGAATTAGTTTGGTTGCGGGTGGCGAAAGTATACGGCATATGAGTGAGGGAGGGAGTTTGCGAACTACAGTAGTTTTGTTGCATGCTGTGAAAGTGAAAGTGCGTGGTGTAGGAGTGAGGGAGTCGAACTTACAACGCTCACTCCGATAAAAAAAAAAAATTGAGACGAGTGTTTCAGCTTATGCCATTAGTGCTGTACTTACAGGCTACGTGGGCAAACTAGTTTGGTTATGCGCAGTAACACAGCAAGGGAGTTGGCGAACTCGTTTGGTTGCACGCGGAGGAAGTGTTCTGTTTGTGTTGCTTTGTTCGGCAACTTTTTGGCCCTTATCAAGGCTCCTAAACGAAAGTCAAAGTCTTCAGAAGGTAGTGTTTCGAAGAAGAGGAAAGCCATCACGATGGAAGTGAAATTAGACATTGTAAAGAGATCAGAAAGAATAAAGGTAAGGAATTTATTTTTATACTCATTTTTGTCATTTTTTTCTGTTACTACAGTACGGTATATTTATGTCCTTTTTCTGTGGCTTAGTTGTATTTTTATATTCTAGATTATAATTTTGCAAATGTGTTAGGATAGGTAAGTGACTTAGGCTAGGGTGTGTTTCGACTTTTTGACACCAAAATTCGGGTTACATCACTGTTGTAGGAACGGAACTGTGTCGTAACCCGAGGACCCCCTGTACAGACATTTTGTTGTTGCTGAGGTGTCTTTTAGTGATGTACAGATACCATCATGTATAACACGTTGTTATTTTTAATTCTGTTAGTAAAAACAATAGGTAAAGGCTCCTAAACTCAAAAAGTATTTAAACAAACGACTCAATTAGAGCTTCTGGTAACCTTGTCTTTGCTATCTGGTTTTGCTAAGTATATAAAGTTTGCGTGATTAATCGACTCTTCCCTGTCCCACAGTTCCAATCTTAGCAGTCAACCGTCTGCACCGGAAACACACTCGCATATGTATTTTCAAAGGCATTTTTGCTGGTCACTTTGAAATTTGTGTGAAATTCTGTTTGTTGACGAGAAACTCTAAGATGTAAAGTAAATCATTTACTGCCATAATACCACCATTTGCATGGAATTTGATCTGGTGTGGCTTGTATAAATAAAACATCCACATAAACATTAGGACAAACTCTAAAAACTCCTCAACGGCCCACAGCGAGCCACTTTAATAACACTTAGACATTCATCAGATTAATGTAAGGCCGAGGTTATGGATGATTCAATCAGGAGTTTTTTTAGGGCCAATTTCGGTTGTTCTGGTAAGAATTGCAGAAATAATTTGTGACACCCCTACTGCTACACTTTGCTGTTTGTCTTTCTGTCCAGCATGTGCAAGCAGAGAAAAAAAAAGAAGCTGCAAAAGCTCTTAATATCATGAAGGCAGGATATCTGGTTTGTACTTTTGTAGTTTTACATAAATGGTGCCATTTTGGAAATGAAGAAGAAAAAGATCAACAATCAGAGGAAAATGTTCCTTATTCCTGCACAGATCAGCAACTGTTTTGGCCATTTAAAGAATCTGGAGCAATCAGTGGACCCTCAAGTTCAGGGTTGTCGAACTCCAGTCCTAGAGGGCCGCAGTGGCTGCAGGTTTTCATTCTTACCATCTTCTTTCTTAGTGACCCGTTTTTGCTGCTAATTACTTCTTCTAATTAACTTGACTCCGGCCCTTTAGTTGCAGCCAAACAATAACGAGACACAAAACGAGTCGCCACATGACCAGCTCGCCTGTGACCATCACACAATATATGAATATAAAGAAAGGTAACGTTCTCAGTAAGGCGGATCTCAGGTCACCAAAAGATTTTGACGGAAAAAAAGCAGAAAATCAACAGTTTTAGAAACGTCTGCTGTGGCAAAATGAGAGCAGCAACAAGCCATGGAATTAAATAACGGGCTTAATTAACAGCAAGCATCAGCTTCTCATTAAGAGATTGGTTGGAGTGAAATTGGTTGGAGTTTGAAGGCCCAGTTTAGCTGGTCATCTGACGGCTCGTTTCACATCTCATTTCTGTTTTGCTGCCATTTAATGAAGAAAAGTATCAATTCCGAGGACTGACTCCTTCTAACAGGGCTATTAAAATGATGAGAAAAAAGTGAATTAGCAGTGAAAAGTGGTCACTGATTAGGAAAAGGGTGAGAATGAAAACCTGTAGCCACTGTGGCCCGCCAGGCTTGGAGTTTGACACCCATCCTCTAGATAGGTGAAGGACAGCATTAGTCACATGGGGTCAATCTTTCTTCATTTTTGTATCACACTGGCTTCATGTAGTTGATTCCTGGTGAGCACTTTGAGGTTCCATTAGTTTGGGGCGATACTGACGGTTGAAATGTTTTTCATTCGGACTGATTTGTTCACTGGCTGTCTCCTGCTAATCATCCACCCTGTAAAATAAACTCTGAAATATTGAGGTTTTTTTTTTCAGATGTTAATGGTTAGCCATCAGCCTGCTTTCATCAATTAGCCAAGCACCAGAACGTAAAAACATAACTCGGGAAACCCACAAACTTCTTAGACCAGAAAATCAAACCCAACTTTCAGCAAGCCAAAAACAAAATCCTAATTTGTAGTCAAACCCACAAATCACTGTTCCCTTATGCCATCCTTCAATAATATTGCCATCCTTTTAATATAGCCATTTTTATTCTTTGTGGAAACAGATGAGTGCAGCTAAACATGGAGGGGATTGTCCAAGTCATCCGGGCGTGCTAGTGATGCTGCCATTGATTGGCTCTCAGTCTGAATCGGCTGATTTTTCACTACTACCAGAGAGGGAGAAGGCTGGAATATTATTAGCCTGTTCGTTAAAGGAAATGGGGCCATAAACTGAGAAGAAGAACTTGAGGGAGTCCTGTGCGATTAGACAAACAGCAAGAAAATTGACTTTCATGAATTCAGACCTTTATATCTTGTTGTTTAATTTAAGCCGACACTGCTTGTCTGAGTTTGGATAGTGAGTGAGCTTGTGCTAGGTACAGCAGCTCACATTTTCAATTAGAAAAGAAAAGATAAACAAAGTGTGCCGCTTAGTAATAAGTAGGTCTGTTAGGGTAAAAGCAAAATGTGTCTGTTTTAGTTTTTTAATATACTGTACAGGGTGAATGTCGAAAACAGTTTATTTACAAAACATACTTCATATGTGCAAGATGATTTACAGCAATGTCTCAACCTTTTCCCTATCATGTTCAACACACACAAACTGACGAGCAACAGTACCATTTAAGCCAGGACACGCATTTCACAGGGAATCGATGACACCACAGTCCACAATCTGTCCTTCAGGTCGTTGAACTTTCCTGCTATCCACTCGCTCCTTCAGCATACCCTATAACCAGAAATCACAGGGTGTCAAATCAGGGGAGTGTGGAGGTCATGGCAATGGTCCACCATGACCTATCCATCGACCTGGAAACGTGTGGTCGAGATCAAAAGAATCCATTAGTGTTAACATAATTTTGACTCACCCTGTACTTTGTTAGTCCCCGCAGGATAATTGTCCTTTCACAGGACCTTTAGTCATCAGCCATTTGCAGTGCCCTGGAGCAATTTTCAGGTTTAGGGTTCTCGCTCAAGGGCCCAACAGAGTAGGATCCCTTCCAGATACCAGCGCAGATCCTTAGCCACAGAGCCACCACTCTTAATCTTTTAAACTTGGTCAGCACGTTACCTGCATACCTTCCTGATTAGCATCTTCTGAACATTTGACAGGTTTGAGCTGTTTTAAGTGTTTGTGTTTTGAGAGTCATTCAGTCGAACCTTTGGTAAGAAAGACGGGCTGCATAATTAAAATGGTAATCCATGTTTATAATTGCACCACAGGAATTAGGAAGGTCTAACTGGTACACTGGCGAGAAGAACACCTGTATCAATATAGTTAATTAAATGTATACTTTTAGCAGCAAAACATCTGTAGTGCAGTTAATGATTAAAACAATTCAAACCTTTAAATGTGTGTATTTTTACATTCAAGCAGGGTTTAACTACCTGTATCACTTAATTAAATCAGTGTGGGAGAATATTTATATTTTTATGTTAGACAAAAGGTAAAAAAATACTGTTTTTACATTAAGCTTTTCAGATAAGCATATTACAGAAGAAATTATACAATATGATGACAATCCATACTTTTGAGAAGCATTTCATTTTTTTGTGCCCATATGCATTATGGATAAATATTTCTGTACATATGTTATTAGTTTAGTTTGTATTTTTAAGGTCATTTTGATTTATTTTAGTATTTTTATAGTCTGAGAACAATAAGCCCACAGACTTTCATTTTGTTAATAAAAGTGGAGCAGGTAGCACCTGTGGCCTGCAGTTTAATTATAAAAATATCAAAGATAACACTTTAATATCGAAGATAAGGCTTCTACACATCTGGTTATGTAATGTAAGTGAAGTGTAAAAAGTTTTTAAAATTGTTTTAAAAAAAAAAAAAAATTGAGTCTGAATCAGCCACCTCAGTGAGATGAAATGAGTGATTGGAGCCTCCCTAGGGTGGCACTCCTGCCAGGGTGAACCTTTGACTGTTAAGCAGGTGGGTTTTCTTATTTCTAGGCTGTTGCTTACAGGTAATAAGTTTTATACAGAGATGAGCACGTTCCCTCCAAACCCCTTGCTCAGCTGACGAGATATTTCCCGTGATGGCATCTAAAGTTTGAAATGTTTACCGTTTAACCGTAGGCTTGAAGGGCCTTTACTTAGAGCTCAGGCTGCCCAGTCCCTCGGCTTTGGGAATCTTTTTCAACAGGCATGTAAGATGTTGACTGAATTGTATGGCTGCTCCCGGCAAGCTGTTTAGGAAACCTGGTCATGTAGAGAAGTGCCGCAGTCTAGCAGCAGCAGACGGATGTTTTATGGAGGGGGCCGCAACGCTCCCCCTTGTGTAAAGGCCGCAGTTTGCTTCAGAAAGGAACGTCATTGCTTCATAACATCGAAGCCACCTTGTAAACTCCATTCTGGCTGCTGGGTCCGTTTTCAAAAGATTTAACACCCTGTGTGCCTTGCCTGCCTGCTTTCACATTAGACGGCAATCCCGGTCACTTTCCGTCTTCTGCACTGATTATAGCAGTCGGCCTGCAGATAGAGAACTGGAAAGCCATCTTGAATTTGCATTTTACCATCAATGGCCTCCTTTGAAGAAGCCATCAATGCAGTTGTTGTTTGGTGACCCACTTGTTTGGCTTTTAAAGCCAGCACTTTAAGCAGCACTCTACCACCTGAGCTCAGTCAATTCATTGAAGTTCAGTAGCCCCCTACATGGTCAGATGAACCCAACTTAGTCAAGGCATCTAGCAGTGGATTCTGGGCAAGATGTTAGAGGAGCTGGTCCACCCTTCACCCACTGAGCTTATCAGGCAAGCATGTGAATGCTGTTCTTATGTCATGGGTCAGTCTTCCTACCATTCAGTGGGTTGAATGATTGCTGAGCTGTTTTTCACAGTGGGCCCAGTTTATTGTTGAGAATTGAGCTGGCATGATGGTGGGAAACTGGCATCCTTCGAAAAATCTTGGAGGGTTAAAGAAGCAAATGCTGCAGAGCCTACATGCAAATTAAAACTGGTGCCAAGTAATCCTACACGTGGTGCCATGCAGCTGCCCTCCACTGACAGGCCCACCTTTTTAATGTGAACTTGGATTTATCTGTTCATAAGTTCACTTGCTGCACCTCCTCGCTATCTCGAGCCCATCTGCCTATCGATACATCCGACAGTCTGTAATGCAGCAGAGCACCCACCAATCTGTACGCTCAGGGTGATTCGTTCCTTTGTTCACTCACATATTTTACCACTTTGTTTATGATCCATCTGTCCATCTCTCAACCCATCCATCTATCTATCCATTTTTTCCATCTCCCTTTCAGTCCATCTGCCTGCCTATCACCCAGTCACCTATTTGCCCTCCATTAACAGTCGTTCATGGAAAGTTAATTTCTAAAAATGACTATGCCAGCATACGTCAAAGGCAGTAACTGAAGCGTATAGCCAGAGTTTCAAAATTTTGGTTAAGAAATAACATCTCTCAGTGGAGACGGGAATTGTGTGTTACTGGGTTTTAGTCAGCGCTTGCTTCTCTGCTATTTATTCTCTTCATTCATTTATATTCAAATCACTGTACGCGTGGGCGGCCCGGCGTGACCCGCTGACATGAGCACAGGGAAAAGCCTAAGAGAATCCAGGGATGAAACAGAATGCGGCAAGCTGTCATCACCTGGGAATAAGAAGCATGAGGTGTGCGCCCTTGCTGCTTTTATTTTATTTGTTTATTTATTACATTTTTTTTAAGACTGTTCAATTTTTAATTATTGGTTAGACTTGTTTGGCAAGACAGCATAGCTAGAAGACATCCTCATGACATCATTTGTCCTCGTCACTAACTCAGGGTGCAAGTAGCTTCTGAAGCCACTCTGCACTTACCTGTCCTATGTATGCGTTAAAAAGGACAGAAGGGAGGTGGAGTGGCAGTGACCAACAAGAAGATGTGTGTTAGTGTTTTAGCAGTTACAGTGCCCTCCATGATGTTTGGGTCAAAGACATATTTTTCCTTCTCTTTTTTTTTTTTTTCCTCCCCCTCCGCTCCACAGTTTGAAACTGCAAATCAAACGATTCAGACAAGATAAAACTGCACATTGCAGACTTTGATTTTAGAGGATTTGCATACATTGCGCTCACAACACTTTTCCTGCATTTTCTCCGCATTTCAGAGTACCGTAATAATTGGGACCCAGCAATAGCAGATCTATTTAAATGGTGGTTGCCACATATCCGGACTACTGCTTGAAGTTTGTGATTCCCAGACATCGGCAGGTGCTGAGGATCTTCTCTGGTGAAGCTATGCCAAGCCTGTAATGCAGCCATCCTCACCTCCTGCATGTTTCGGAGTTTTGTCCCCTTCATTATTCTATTCAGAATATGGAATGCCAGCTTAGCTGATTGAAATTAAGTGACTGGCTTGGCCATTCAAGAATCTTCTATTTTTTAGCTTTGATGAACTCCTGTGTTGCCTCAGCAGTATGTTTGGGGTCATTATCTTGTTGTAGGATGAAGAGCTGACCAATAAGTTTGGAGGCACTTACTGGAACTTGAGCAGGTCAGATGTTTCTGCACACCTCTGAAATTAGCGTGCCACTGCCGTCAGAAGTTCCATCAATGAAGAGAAATATGCAAGGAAGGACCCATGGCAGCCATTCATGCCCAAGACACTGCCATGTTTAACAATTAGGTGGTCTGCTTTGGGCAGTTCCTTTTTGTCTCCACACTTTTCTTTTGCCATCACCCTGATGCAGGTTTATCTTTGTCTCCTCTGTCCACAAGACCTTAATCCAGAAGATTCTGCAGGCTCTTTGAAGTCCTTGTTCACAAACTGTAATCTGCCAATTCCTGCTTTTGTGGTTTGGATCTTTCAGTGTGGCCTCTGTATTTCTGCTGAAGATGTCTTCTGCTGATAGTCATCTCTGACACACACATACACACAATTGAGATTTTTTCTCTCCCATATTGAGGATTCTTCTGTCATCAGCAGTGGGGGGTCTCTCTTGGCCTAGCAGTCCCTTTGTGATTACTGAGCTCACCAGTGCGTTCTTTCTTAATGATATTTAGGTCGTCGTAAGGTTTTACAGATGTCTCCGATGGTTTGGTTTTATTCGTGTTTCCACCTCATAATGGCTTCTTTGACTTTCATTGGGACAGCTCTTGGCAACTACAGACTCCAAAGGGTAGACACAATGAAACACACCTAAGGAATCACAAACACATGTGACGCCAATTGCCCAAAACAGTATGGTGCCCTGAAATGGGAGGATTCTGTAGAAAACGTGTATGCAAATCCCCTTAAATTAAAGTCTGTAATGCGTACTTAACAGATCAAACAATTCAGACAAGATAAACTGTAAACTGTGCAGCAGACGGGGAATCAAGGAAGAATGTCTTTGTCCCAAACCTTATGGAAGTCTCACTGTAGCCCAAGTGATTTTTGGGGACTGTACTGCTAGAATACTGGGTGGTCCAGATCTAATTATGCAGCTCTTAATGCAATGCAGGAAAACAATACAATTTCAGGCGATTGGTGCTACCAGTCCGGCCAAACATTTCGTTGATTTGGGAGATGGTGTTCCTATGCACTGTAGGCGGTCCAGATTCCTCCAGCATCCTGCGTTGCACGTTGTTATAGCGTAATGAAAATTGCATCATTAGATCTGGACCACCCTATTGTAATAGCAGCAAACATTTATCAGTCAGAAGATGGGACTAAGTCAAAGTACGAAGCACAAGTCAAAACCAAAAAATCATTTATTTATTTTCACCTAATAGGATTTAGTTTTTTCTTGATTTCCTGTGTACTCCATATGAAAACTCCTACCCTGAAGTGCATCCGATTAGGTGAATCTCAACATCAGTGCAAGAGAGAATTCACAGATACCAGCCCGGCCGTCATTTCACGTATTTTATCCCTCTTAATTTGAGCGTATGGAGGTGGAAGGAAACGGACTCATCATCTGTGGGTACCAGCACAATGTAAAGCTCCTCTAATTGCATGCTGACATGGGCATTTGTGGCCACAAGCTGCCATCTTGATTGGACAATGCTGACTGCTGATTGGCTGAGCTGTGACGTTAATATTAGTGTTGAGGCTGCAGGTTTATTTGATTACCTTCACCCAAAGAAGCCTGCTTAGTAGATTTCAAAATGTGAACTTTGTTGTAAATATGGATTTTTCCAAAGTGACTAAACAACCTTCAAGTTTTTATTTATTTTAAACTGTAAATCTTTAGGCAGCACAGCATACCTTAATGTTGTGTTTTTTTGTTTTTTATTAACATTGATCTTTAATCTGCCTGGCACTGTGGCACAGTAGAGAAAGCAATGAAACTGCAAGGTTGACAGTTCAATTCCCACCTTTGTCCTGCTGGCTTAGCAAGTGGCACCTCTGCTTCAGCTCTAAAGTGTACAGTCGATGTACAGCAATGTTGTGCCAAACATTTGTGCTTGTTGGGTGTCTTGTGATGCACTCGTTATAGATGGGCACTCTTTAAAATGAAGGTCGTTGTCGTCTCCATCCCAGGTCGCTTTACAGACGTGGCGCGCTCGCATTTCTCTGAGCATTTGCTGGTCATTATCAGCCAGTGGTGGTGATTGAATCTGAATGTCTGACTGTGTGTATTGCCTTTACAAACTGAACACAAATGCAAGGCCATGTTCAGATTTCTTTTGTACTATGAGCCCTTGTCAATTCCAGCTTTCCTCCAGTCTACCCTCCTTATCCACAAGGACATGACCAGTGGGTTAACCGGCGATACCACATCGGCTGTTGTATGAGTGGGACCAAAAATGCATTGGTGCACTGGGATAGACTCAGGCCCCCACATCCTTGAATTGGATTTGGTGGATTTGAGTGATAAAGCTTTGAGCAGTGAAGCAATTCACTCAGGATCTGACCGGACTGGAAACCTCATCCTCCATGTCAGTCAATCTACAGCAGAGTTCGCCGAGCCAGTCGAGGGACATCTCAGCACGTTATAGGTCAGGTACAGCATCGGCCATATTTGTATAAAGTGAGCACAGGCAGGTGAAGCAGGACACTCGAGGTCACATGGTGACAGTGTTGAGGGCTGTGAGCGCAACCTTTTAAACCACAGTGAAGGAGAGTGGCACAGTGGGCCTGAGGTGGGAATAAAGTCGTCCATCCGTTTATTACAGCTGCATAACCTTTTCTAGAAACATGGAATTGAATCATCAGATTGTATAGAGCACCTTCCCAAAGCGAACACCATTGCTAATCACTTTGTCAGGCATGTTGGTACACTGTCTTAACACTGTGATGTGTCAGATCATAATCTCATTGCGAGTCTGTAGGAGCAGCAGTTGACCCGCTGTATAGGGTCTTTAAATACCCGCAAATTCCTCTTGTGTGGAGTTTGGTCCTTTATTACATATTGCTGGGGAGGTGGAGTGTCTGTGTCATGCTAACTTGTGGAGACTGAAGAAGGAACCATTTTGATATAAAATAAATACCCAGAAATTGCTGTAAATTGTGTCAAAATGGCCCTTTTTTAGAATTTTATAGTAGAAGTGCTGACAGGTGAAGTCCCTTGGTCAGGTTTCCATTGTGAATCATGGGGGCAGTAAGCATGGATCCTTTTCATTTTGTAAAATGCCTTTGCCAGCAGCCATACCACCTGAAGCTACGCACATTTGGGCCCAACAGTAATTGGAGGGGATGCCTACCAGGAAAGGCTTAAGTTGCTGCTACACTCTGGTCTGTGTGAAGATCCCAGTGTGGTGACCCAGTGTAACGGTGCTGTTTGAGAATTGTGCTGTCCTTCTGATGAGGCGTAAACCCAAGCTCCTGACTCTCCGTGGTCGTTAAATTAGGGTTTACCCTGATGTCCTGGCTAGAGTGCCTTTCTTGACCTTGTCCATTTTGGCCCCCTAATCATCCCCTGTCTCTCTATCTCTCCCTCACTCCTTCACCATCTGATAGCTAATGTGTGGTGAGCGTACTATGTAAAGCACTTTGAGCTACTTTTTGTATGAAAATGTGCTATATAAATAAATAAATAAATGTTGTTGTTGACTAGAAAAGCCCCACATAAATGGATCTGTCAGTTATATAGTGCCTTTCATTTCTATCTCTGTCTTTTAATTGTGAGTGCCATTGTACATCACTTTCTTGTGGTGGTCCAGCTGTATCGGCGTTTTCTGTTGTGTGCCTCCTTCAGGACCCTGATCCTTGCAGTCTTTCTAAGTGTCGTTACACGGTGGTCCCCATGCTCCGGCGCTTTACATTGTGTGGACAATCTGTTTCCACACTTTTGTAACGTGAGCCCTGCCAGGTGACGTTTCCCACTCGGGGTGACATTGCGAGTCAGTGGTGGGAATTAAACTACAGGTCATAGCCGCTAGGCTGAACTGCTTGCATATTATGGGATGAGCAGTCACTTTAATAAGCTTCAAGAGACAGAAGTCAAGTCAAGAGCAGGAAACAAACTGTAGCAGAGCAAGCAAACATACAAAACCATTCATAGAGGACAGTTTTATTTCATCTTTATTACACAAAGTCTTGTCATGCCATCGCCAGCCCCCATGGCTAATTATCGCATTCATTGTTTTCCTGTTATTAAATAAAGTGTCTATTTGTATTTCAAAGCATTTTAATTGCCGCGCTCTGTAATTATGCTCCATGCCACACCTGGCCCGTTAGCAGCTCCCTAAATTGATTAGGAACATCGTGTGAGAGGCGTTCGCACTAATAACCCCGCTTCTTCTCCCTGTATGTGATGTGTTTCTGTCAGTTTGGCATTTTAATGAATGCATCGCTCCACGGGCAACTTCCTTTGACTTTTGCAGCAATTACGTTGTAATTAAAAGACCCAGAAACCTCTCTGTCCTTGGTGATACTTTTGTGAGGGGAGCGCTTGCCCACATTAACTCCTGTAACATGGTGGGCCTTGGCCCTCCTACTCTCATTTCTGCACTGACTCTAGCCGCTGACCCCCACGCTGTAATGCCATTTCGATAGCCATCGTGATGTGCTGTCCGCACTCATGTTCGTATTCCAGTGTGGTAACCATGGCAACTGTAAAGTAAGCGTTTTCTTACAAGGTTTCCCAATCAACACACGTGGCCAGGGAAGCCTGTTGATCCTGCCACTTTCGCTTATTGCTTTTTCCTTTTATTTTTTTTTTATCTTCTTTCTGTGCTGATTACTAGCGGGTAATGTACTAAATGAGGTAAATCAATTAATCATAATATAACATTCTCAAAAATGCTTCATCCAGCTCACGATTGTGAGGGACCAGCGCCTGCTTTAACAGTAATGGATGCAATGAAAAAGAAGACAGCCCTTGGCCATTATGGACACCGGAAGAGAGGTCACTGGGATAAGTAGGTGTGAAGGAGAAGGGCTGCCACCCGACTAGCAGTCACATCGTAATCTCCTAATCCAGTGCACAGTGCCAGGATCTGGAGCCTATCTTGAGGCTATCAGGTGCAAGGCAAAAAGTGGAACCCACAAGGGACAGGACAGCAGCCCATTGCAGGTACCAAACAATGGGTCAACCAGGCCTTATGCACCATCACAAAAGAAGTGGTCGCTTCAACAAAATCAACACATAAATTTAAATATATTACGTATGTATGTATACAGTATATGTGTGTATAATATATATATTGTATATTCCCGGGTTCTCCCTGCGTGGAGTTTGCATTTTCTCCCCGTGTCTGTGTGGGCATCCTCTGGGTGCTCCGGTTTCCTCCCACAGTCCAAAGGCATGCAGGTTAGATGCCTTGGCGATCCTAAATTGTCCCTAGTGTGTGTGTGTGTGTGTGTGTGTGTGTGTGCCCTGTGGTGGGCTGGCGCCCTGCCTGTGGTTTATTCCTGCCTTGCGCCCTGTGCTGGCTGGGATTGGCTCCAGCAGACCCCTGTGACCCTGTGTTAGGATATAGTGGGTTGAGTGATGACTGACTGACTTATATGTATATATATATATGTGTGTGTGTGTGTATAAATGTAAATATATGGCTGTGGTGCTTAGGGGCAATGAAAAAGAAATTAAAATACAGTACTTCTTGGTGCTCTTACCTGGTGTCCTGAGTGTCTGTCTGTTGGGTTTAAAGGGGCAACAGTAACCTCTAGCGTCCACAATGTATGTGTGTGTATGTATAAATACATACATACATATAATTATAAAACCTATTACACAATGAATTATTAAGCATAAAGAAAAGGTTTGAATGTAACTGAAGGGTTAAGTGGCAGCCCGTGCCAGTGCACTTCTGAACACCAGGGCTTCTTGTGCTTCATGCTGCCCAACGCGTTCGGATCGTTTCTCTGAGGTAACTCCTGTCCTGTGGCACACTTTGGCCTCCTTTGAATCTAACTGGGATGAAGTCCTTCCTGCCTTCCTTCTTTTTATCTTTTTGTTTTGTTCCTTCCTTTCAAGGGGATGTCCAGTAAGTTTAATAAAGACCTACGCTTTATCGTGGGAACGGTCCTAAATATATATAAAATATGAAACACAAAGCAGTTTTGGCTCCAGCATACAACTATTTATTTTTATATATTTACATAAACCACCATATGTGCACATTATGCAACCTACAAAGTGTAAAGACTGTGCGCACAACAGAGATTCAGCATTGAGACGGATGACCTTACCGTTTTAATTGGAGCTGAATTTTTTATATTGATTGCAAACAAAATGGAAAAGTTTTCCAGGAAGTCGTGCGGTAATAGAATTTTAAATATTTAATCAGCACCCGCTCTCTCTTGAATAAATTCATCCTTTCTGGAGTGATGGAATTAAAGTAAGGGATACGGCCCAGGAGAGCGTGTGCCTGCTCAATCCTGAGATGTTCGCCAAGATTTCTCCACCAACCCCCCACACCCCCCAACCAGTCCTAAGCTACCGCCTTCTCTCGGACTTCACGACGTGGAGCATTTTGAAAAAGAAGCCTGTCAGTATGCAGGCGAGCCTCAAAGAACAGATTTTTATCCGGCGCAGTGTGCAGCTAGGGATGCATAAAAGCATTAAATTAAACTTGGAAAGTTGTTCACGCATCTGCTAGACAAAGCCTGCGGGAATAGCAGCTCGGCCTGTACACTCCTGACAACGCATCGAATGTCAGTGGGGCTGTGTCGACGTCGGGTGGGTGCTGCGTCTCCCATGCCTTTGCTTTAACTTGCTGATCCTGTAGTGGGTCCGTCGTGATGTTTGCAGTCCACACATTTGCGTTTGCATGTCCATATAGTCTGCGGTGGTTACTGAGCACATTCAGAACACCAGTGGATGAATTTAAGGACATTTATTTACTTAGCTGACCTATTTATTCCAAGGGTCAAATTCCCGCCTGTGTTAAATCTCGCATAGTGTCTCCATGTCTCGGTGGGCTTTTCGTCCTCCTAAAGATGTGCAGGTTTGGTTAACTGGCAACATGATATTGACCCTATACAGTCACTAAGCAAATGATTAGGACCACAGACACCTTCTTATCCATGCAAGTATCTAATCATCCAATCATGTGGCAGCAGCACAATTCGATTAGAAATTTGGCTTTTTACAGAAGATCTTTAAATAGATAAATACATAGATAAGTATATATATATATATATATATATATATATATATATATATATATATATATATATATATATATATATAATACACACACCAGAATGACTATAAAGCAGACAAATAAGAAAGAATGAAAGTTCTGCCTTGGCTGTCCCAGTCCCACTGAGGTGCTATATAGGCGTAATGCTGTTGGTATAAAGGAGTTCCCATCACGTTTCCTGACACACTTTTGCTGAATTATTCGTTCCCTGAAAGTCTTCGGTGTTAGTTTGTTATGGAGAAGATGTTCAGCATTGTTCATAGTGGGGCTAAGTTTTGATGCCTTTGATGTGGACCACCTCTGCATCCACTTCCTGAATAGTGACTGAACATAGAGGCTGTTTGGTGCAGTGAAAGTCAAAAAGCAATTCCTTGGTTTTACTGATGTTAAGATGCAGAGAATTTCTCCACCTGACTCCTCTCCTCTGCCTCCTTCTTCGTATCATTACATCCCATAAGTGCAGAATCATCTGAGAGTTCCTGCAAGTGACATGACTTGTTATATTTATAGTCTGACTTGTACAGCGTGAAGAGAAAAGGAGATGGGACTCTTCCTTGTGGTGCTCCAGTGTTGGTCGCACAGTCCTTGAATCTCACAAACTGTGGCCTCCCCCACTGAGGGTGAAGATGTTGAGGTGGTGACGACATACGGACACCTCGGGTACATCTGGAAGTCCAGCTTGAGTGGAGCACCAACACAGAGGTCACCTGTACACAGGAGGGCCGGAGTCACCTCAATTCCCTGAGGAGGTTCAGATCGCGTGGGGGGTACACAGACCACTCTTACGTTTTTTCTACCAGTCTGTGTGGTGCTGTGCTAGGAAATGGCATTAGTACAGGCGATGCAAACAGACTAAATAAACAGATTAAAAAGGCAGGGTCTTCACTGGGAGTCTGGCTGGAACGGTACTGACTGGTCGAGCAGACATCTCAACAGACAGTGACGTACAGCAAGTGCAAAATACTGAGGCAGTGGTGGACATCTTGCACCGTGACATTGTAACATACAAGTACAGCATGTCAAAGTCTGGCGCGAATACCTGCACTTTGTTTATTTATAGATAATTCTTGTTATGCTGTATGTTTTTGTGCCTTTTTTGTCTGCTGCTGTAACCCTGCAATTTCCTTTGGGATTATAAAGTTCCTGTCTTATCTATCTATTATATAGTGCCTTTCATGTCTATCTCTGTTATTTAGTGCCTTTCATGTCTATATAGTGCTTCAGAAACCTGTCTTATGTTATCTGTATATTGTATAGTGTCTTTCACGTATATATCTGTCTATCTGCATATTATATAGTGCCTTGCATATCTATCTCTCTATCTATCTGTTATATAGTGCCTTTCATATATGTCTGTCTGTGTATGTCTTTACACTGCTCAGTGAAGTGGCCAACTTGAGGTCACACTGAGTCAGACTACTAGGCCACACCCACCTACACCCTCATTTGTTGATATTTTTATAGTTCGGCCCTGTTTTGTGTGTTGACCCCGCCCATTAGGGGTGACAGCTGTATAAAGGTCAGATTGAATCTGACAGCACATGATTGGCCCTCGCTGCTCAAAGCACCTTAATTCCTGCAGATGATGATTTTTGTTTTTTAATTTATAACACTGCCATATGTGGTGCCTGCAGCTAAATGAGTGCGCCCCTGCATGTGTTTCAGGGAGGTGGCTATCCAGCTGCCCTTGGTCACTTTGCTTCAGTCTCTCGCATTATTTGGTGTGTTACATCGGTGCCACTGATCGACTGCAGTGAGTGGGCTTTGTCGAGCTCTCATGTGAATCCAAATCGTGTTTAGCACTTGTTTAATGGCATACCCTCCTCATACTCCACAGCAGAGAAGTCCTCATCCTGCCCTCACAAACATCTGAAAGGCCTCCAGGTGTGCTGCATTTCTTAGCCTTTCTTTATTTTGTTTTGCTCCATCTCTCTTGCGCTCTCGCTCGTTTCCTTTTATTCCCTTTACCTCCATCCTACTTCTCCTCCTTGTGCTGGCAGAATGCCCGACAGCTCCTTAAGTGTTGCCCTTCCAGTGTGGGCAGGCAACTCATCCTGAACAGATGTTTGTGTATCTCTGGGTGCAGGAGGCTTGTGTGCTCAGAGAAGATGTCAGTGCTTCTGCTATTAGGAATTCTGTTATTTCACAGCTTTGCATAATTAATTCTGCGAAACGGCTTTTTCTTGTAAAAGAGTTGGCGGCCTAATATCGTATGTAAGAGAATGCTCGTGTTACTCTGCTTGTTTCCTTTCTGTAGTCAAAATATGGCTTGGTGTTGTTGGTTAGCCTGGGGGATACTTCACAGATGGCGGCCCAACGGAAGAGGTAAGATTGATGAATCCACAATACCTTAAATAGAAGACACAACCATAAGGCGACTTATAATTCTAAAAAATTGACAGTGCCACGGTACTGCCACTGATCCACTGGCCTTGTACGGGGCAGGTATGGTGCTGTGACTTGAGGGCTCAGTAACTGTCAACAAGGGTTCCACTAATTTCTGAAACCGCCTTCTAGTGCTGCCCCCTGCTGACTCCAACACACGCTGTGCATCCTTGTCCCTTCCCAGATCCTAAAGAGAACGCTCGCTGCCAGACCACCCTCATGAGGGCTTACACAGGCAGACCATTGCACCTCCAAGTGTTGGATTATCAGTGCTCCATGTGAGGTCTTCACCGAGGTTGGCTTTGTTGCTTTTCTGCTGTCTTTTCAACCTGACGTCTCCACCAGAACATATTTAGCTTTTGTGATTAACATCAGGAAGTCGCACCAGGATAAGAGATCGCAAAGTATGTAGCAGAGGGGCTGATGCTGCTGTATTTTTTTTTCTTTTACTGAACACATATTCCTGATATTGGGCGGCCATACTCCCTTATGTAAACCAGTCAGCTTAAGCAATTCAAACTTATGGAATATTCGGAAAAGTTCTGGAAATATAACATTCCTCAAAAAGCAGAAAAGAACCCTCATGGCATTACAGGAGAGGTAATGGCAGTTGTTTTACAGTGACGCGGGTGATCTGTGTTACCATAGAAACCTGCATCCCTTAATTGCACGCTCCTATCCGAGGCTTGGGGCCAGTTGGGATTTATTTGGGTGGATTGCAAGCAATTTTTACAAAGGCTACGCACCAAAGTGTTTCTGAATTAACCGCGAAGGCCTGGCAGAAAAACAAGCGTCTGAGGGCGTCAGGCTGAGAGCTGCCCCTGGCCCTCTGCTCGCTGTGTGGGTGGGACTCAACTGACGTGGGTGGGGACTGCATCCAGGGGGAGATCTCGCTTTTCATTTTGGGATGAATGGTCCGAAGCTTTGAAAATAACTCTAAAGCGTCAACCTGATCTGGAGATGGTTTATTTTTTCCTATTAATCTGCGAGTATTAAGACAAGTATGTATTAATCAATCAATCAATCGGCATTATGCATTGAGCCTTGCACAGCAGTGAGTGCAGTCATTATTTTTACACTATTGTGCCAGTATACACGGTTGTAATAAAGCAGTTTCAAGTAATTGTAGCTTCAGTTCTCTACATGATTAAAAGAATCTGTTAAAAGGGTAAGTGAAGGAACTTCAGCTGTCCAACCATCAACACGTATGCACACCATGATGTCGTTACACTGAATCACATCAGTTATCGAAAGGACAAGGCTTTATGCGCACCCACTTGCAGCATGGCAGTTTAAAGGTGTCGGCCAGCCCGCCCTACACATGGTCTTAATATGGCACAGGAAAAACCCTGGGACTGCACATAGAAAGGGGCTTGACTGGGCTTTGCTCCTGGGCCTCTGAAGCTTTGAACCAGCCATGCTAACCTCTCTGGTTTGTAACTGATTTGTAAGGCAATTAAAATAACAATAAAAATGGTGTGTGAAATCTTCAGAAATCTCTGAAGGTGTTGAAGGGGAAGGCAGCAGCAGCCAAGGGGTGCCAGAAGTCATTGTCCCCGGCTTTGGGGCGCGGTCCCATCCTTTGCTAGACAAGCTGCAAAATCAACAACCTCCCCCTTTGTTTCTGCCGACTGTGAAAGGTCACATTAACCAAATGGTGTTTGCATTTACTGGAAAATGATTCTGTGGGTTTTCATCTTAGGTTGTTTGTTATTTAAATACAAATTTTAAATGTCATTTGGAGGCATGTAGAGTGCCTAATGTTGGTTGAATTGAGGACAGCAGAGGGCACAGGAGACGTTGTCATATAAACATTGAGATGGAAATGTCAGATCACCCATCCATTTACTGTACCTTCTCAGTCCAATTTCAGGGTTATGGGGATCCTGCAGGGCAGCAGTCACGCAGTAAACAGAGCCCAGTTTACGGAGAACACTCGCAGCATGTTGTTCCACCAGTCAACCTAATCTGAATGTCTTCAGAGTGAGAGAGCAGATCAGAATATCCTTACAAAGCCAACAGAAGGAATTGTGCCATCTCTGCTTCTCTGCCTGCGAGCTAAACAAATCCACGTGACAGTCCGGCGGCCCATTTTGAGTTGGCTTGTGCCATGGTCCCGATTCTTTGCAACTGTGTATTCGACTAGGCTTGGACCTTGTAGACGTACAGTAGAAACATGTGACACAACATAACCATTTCTCTCTGTAGATGACTGCATCCTCATCAAGAAGGAGCAGAGGCCTACCAGGAAGGGCTCCACTTTCCAGCTATGTCCTCTGTTTACCTGCACATAGCCAGCCAGGCTCACAGGGTCTCCGTTAACACCCTTCCATAATGTTTTGTCGTGTCGTGGTCTTAGGGTGACCCTGTTTCCCATCTTATACTCTTCATTAGGTAGACTTTATCAAAATGTCCACAAATCCCTGCTCGCATGTTACATTTCCTTTTATATATTTGACCTAAGGGAACAAAACAGCCAGGAGAGAAGAAGTTGCACTTTTCATTGATGGATGAGTCAGGTGACGTGCATTTAAAAATTATTTATGTGTACCTTCAGCTCCTTTCCTTGGTGTCATCATGTGTCTCCCAGCATCTCTCTGTTACCTCCTCAACTTTCACTCGGTGTGCACATCTCCAGCACAGCCTTCCAGCAGCCCTCTGCTCTCTGCTAGCAGGTTCGTTTCCATAGCTTTGCGTCCTCCAAGGTGTTGTTTCTCTCGACCAGGCTGGGTGTTGCTCGAGGCTCAAGTGTTTTATTCTCCACATTGTGTGTTTTCAGAATAGCCTGCTAAACTCCTAGCTGACTGGCCATGTGAAGATTTTGTAAGTGTGGGTGGCTTAAATTGTGAAACTGTTGTTTCAAGCTGGGCTTGTGCTACCTCGTGAGACCTGGCCAGATCTAGTGGTCTATGTAGCACTCGCTCAGACTCCACACTCAGCAGCTTCTTATTGAAGATATTCCAAAATAAATAAAATACGGCCTCAATCTCTTTCCATCCCAAACCCTGACACCCCCATGTCAGGCATGTACATAAGCTATGTTGTGTGTTGCGTCATGGAGGGAATTTTAAAATAAAGCCATCTGCTGTGTGGGTTCCTTTTGTCAGACATTTTGTTCATCTTGGAGAATACAAATTTGTGCGTTGCTGGAGGAAATCAGCCAGAAAATGCAACCCAAGACCTTCTAGGTGTAGAACTGAGGCTGTTGTCGGTTTGTTTTGTTGAATTGGCATGACGGCTCTTTTTTTAGTACCCAAGTCCCGCCAGAATAACTGGGATTTCTGTTGGCAAAGACTAAATGAGCGTCCACCATTCAAAACGACAAAGTCCTGATGGTAGAGCCGATGTTGACATGTAGGTCTTTACAACATCTACTTAAATGTGTTAAGACCTTTTCTAGGCAGCAACACGGTGACTAGGGTTGGTGTGCCAGGTGCTGTCTTTGTGTAGCCTGCATGTTCTCCCCATACCTACATGGGACTTCTCCTACAATCTAAAGAACATTTACGTCAGTCTGTCTGAGAAGAGGTCAATGTGTGAAAATGTACATTTACCGAGATGAATTCTATCCATCCATCCATCCATTTTCCAAACAAATGATCTAATTCATGGTCATGGGGTTGGTGAAGACTCCTGACAACATTGAAGGTAGTGACAAGCACTGAATGGTGTGCCAGATCATCACACGGTTCACTCACATAAACGCTCACATTAGAACACTCTGGATGAGAGCAGGCCATTCAGCCCACCAAAGCTCGCCATTCCTACTGGCTTAACTCCTCCGAAATAACATCAAGGCGAGTTCTGGAGGACATCAAAGTCCTTCCATCTTCCACACTACTTATAGGTCACTTATTCTATGTGTCTGTGGTTCTCTTCCTAATGTTTGTGTGAAATTTTCCCTTAAGTTTCCAGCTGTGTCCCCGTGTTCTTGGCCTCAATCCACTGGACTATTCCTTTCATAATTTTAACCACTTCAATCATGTCTCCTCTTCATCTCTGAAAAGGCTCGACTCCTTTATTCTTTCCTCATAATTCATCCCCTGGAGTGCTTGAATCAGCCTGATTGCTCTTCTCTGGACCATTCTTGTGCTGCTATGTCTTTTTTTTTTTTTTTTTTTGTAGCCTGGAAACCAGAACTGAACACAGAACTCCAGATGAGGCCTGACAGACATGCAGGTTAGGTGGTCTGGCGATGCTGTGTGTGTGTGTGTGTGTGTGTTGTGTTCAGCTAGTGCCCAGATTGCTTCTACTTGGCGTCCTATGCTTGTATTTGTGACCCTGCCCTGGATAAGCAGGTTTGGAAGGTGGGTGGGTGGATTTTTCTCCCTTTTTGTGTTTTCTTTGAACGTCTGTTGTAAGTTAATTTTTCTCAAAGTACACGTCTTTATATTCAATGCCATCTCAGTCACTGATGGCGGGTTTTCTTTTTGGGTCACTCTTTTAATGCCAGGACAGGTTCACCTCTTCATCTTGAAGGTTTTAGCTCCTTTCATTGTTTAGTTTCTACCAGAAGATGTTGGCTGAACATTTTGGTTTCTCTTCTTCCTTTGAAATGCCTTCTGTGGTTTCTTTCCTTTCCTCCATAAATTGGCCATTTCTGTTACATGTTAGCACTCATCAGTGCTGGGAATCTCATACTGTTGATCTTGTCCTTTGTACATTTTATTTTTTAGTCTTCCCTTTTAATTAATTCACACATGTCTCGCTTAATGACCCAAGTGCCATTAATTAATGTGCCATTTATCGAGCATACTCTCCACACGGACAGTACACAGCACTGCCGATCGCGAGGACCAGTAGTTCATCCTTGTCATCTATCTGTCATTGTCCCTCACTCTCTTTATCAATTCAAGCGTAACAGGGAGGCACATCCTAATCTGGCAGCATGTGGCATGAAGCACAAACCAACAACTCACTCCAGGCAGTTGCCAGCTGACAGATCCTACTCACCATTTGGATGTGGGTGCCAACAAGGGCACAAAAATGATTGCTAACCAGATCTCCACTCCTTATTGCTATTTTGTTATCTTTTTGTCACATCCCTGCATGACCGACCTCCACTAATGCTGCTATTATGCTGGTGCTACAGAAGCCATGTTAGGGTGTTGTGGTGGCTCTGAGGCTAACTGGCTAATAAGTCAGAGATTTGCCTAAAGATAAAGAAGCTCGCTCTCGCTCTCTAATAAAAAGTATTAGTTGAGTTTGATTAAGAGTTTCCAGGATGCCATTAAAGTTTAGTCTCTTTTCCTGTTTTTCCCCCAATGACAGCTGATTGAGTGACCCCCTAATAGTTTCATCGTCTCAGTTTTTCATTTGTGTATTCAAGTGCTGCCACACCACAAATAAACCCACAATGCACTGCTTTCTGTGAGGCTTGTTCTTGTTGGTCACTTCATAATGGTAGGCAGTTGGGGACTTGAACCTTAGGCTATGTTCTCATTTAAAAACCCAAATGTTTGTCTCCTTCTGTCCTGTGTTTTTAACCACCCAGACTTTTAAAAATGTGTGGATGGATGAAAATACAAATGCTGATTGGTTTGTGTATATTACATGGCCCTTTGCTGATTGGTTTGTGTATATTACATGGCCCTTTGTTGATTGGTTTGTGTATTTGTGTATATTACATGGCCCTTTGTTGATTGGTTTGTGTATTTGTGTAGATTACATGGCCCTTCGCTGATTGGTTTGTGTATATTACATGGCCCTTTGTTGATTGGTTCCTGCTCATTATAAAGTCTCAGTCCCTGATTGGTGTCCCGGTTGAGGGCTACCGCAGTAAAGTGAACACAAACATGCACGTAACTCTGAAGATGGGATTCATAAGGTTTATCAAACTTAATCTAACTCATAGAAGACAACCACATTACAACATGGTGGACACAAAGAAGTTGTTCTCCATGGCGCGATTGTTGCTTGCCTGTATGCACGTAATTTGTGCTTTGTACAGTGGGAACGCTGTGTATGTGTGCAAAAGGCAAATCATTTAACTGTCGTTACAGTTTAGTGAAAAATCCTATGGCGTGCGGCACAGTCTTCCATTCATGGTGGACATTCCCTTTTCCCGTTTACAATGATTTGTGTGTGCCCAGTGATGGCGAATGTCTACCGTTTGTGTGTTTCCTGTTGTTTAAGTGCAAGTGGAGGTAATTTAAACATGCAAGTGCTAGGCTGGACGTAGATCATGTTTGTTTAAAAATGGCGCATTAAAATGGAAGTGCAGTAAGCAAAGTCTGTGCCATCTCCTCCATTACACTATGCAAGTATTTATAAAATGGATGGTGGCTCTCAAATTAAGGAGTTCTCTAAAAATAAAACAGCAGCACCCCCTTTTAACACGAGGGGCGGAGAGATGGGAGTGCTGTTACCCACATGCCTGGCCTTTCTTAAGCCAGAGCAACTGCACTCAGGTGGTGGAGGACCACAGCGCCAGCATGTCACTTTGTTAATCAGGGGGTCTTCTGGCCAGTCCCGCCAGCATCACCCTGCTAACCACCTGTATGGTGTGGGAAATCACGTAGAGGAGGCAGAAGTGAGAGTGTGGACTGAATGAGCTGGCAGACCTCATCACAATCAAAAGCAAACAAGCTGACGTCTCCAGGCCACTAGACACAAACACCGAGTCGGTGAGGTCCCATTAAGGAAGCCGTGGACACAGGCGCAGAACAGCACAAACCCCTAACCCTTCTTTTTCAGGCTCCATTTTTATTTGCCAGCCCTGCACCTCCCTTCACATGTCTGGTTTGTGATTCGTTTTTTTGCCTATTGACACAACCAGGTGGGTTCAGCCAGCGTCACCTGGTAGAAGTGGTGGACCCAGTTTACCAGCAGTTTCCACATCCAAGCGTATGTCAGTCGTCTTTCTTTAAACACAGAGGCTCTGCCGAGTTTATAAAGTGGAAGCTTCGCAAATTGTACCCTCCTGCACTCTTCATCTTAGATGCTTGTTTCATGTAACAAATGTCCAACTTGCCTTCATTTTTCAGAGAGATGGAGAGCTGGCAGGATGAGTATGATGAGCAAACCTCCCCCCAGCGACGCATGTGTTTCTCAACGCGGGTGTCTATTTACAGCGGAGTATTGACCGTTTGAGACATCGACAGGCTGAGACTTCTCACGGACGCCACAGCATTGATTACACTTGTTTAACAGCAGACACCGGAGTAAAAAGAGACCGCCTGTGCTTTGGTGGGCTAGCAGTGGGGGTCTCACAGCATGTACGAGGTTTGATGCTCTGTAGACTTTGTGACTGAGCTACTTCTGAACCCCAGAACCTTTCACTAGCTGATGCCTCCAGTCGGAGCTCATTTGATGGGTCACCTTCTGTGGCACCAAGGATTAATGTTAGCATGAAGGGTACCCACCCCAGTGCACAGCAGCACCTGCCTCACTAAGTGGGCAGTCCTCATTTTATAGTGCCTTTACCAATGCAGAACCCGAGTGCAATGGTTTACTGATATGAACTTATTGAAAGGTGAAGTGACAGTGACCAGCCCTGCTGAGCACCTCGCTGCTGAGGAATGGAAGTGATGGCTAAATCTGTAAAACGGCACGGACCAGACACAAGCACGCACGCACACACACACCGGCATAACAAATGAAAGCAGAAATTGTCGAGTATTGGGTATGTCCGCTGCGCACTGTACCCCAAGTGGGTGCACCTTTAGAATGAACTCCTCCTTTTTAATGTTTCTGGTTTCATTTGCATTTATGTTGGGTTTGCAGCAGGCCATGCAGCACATTTGAAGCCTTTTGACCAAATCTGCTTAATCCAAAGGCCTTGCAGAGTTCAATGTGAGTGACGGCACAGTGCCCACACTGGTTTTGGGGTGGTGGCCAGTGCATGTTTGCGATTAGAGGGGGTGAACATTAACGCCCTCTAGGGGTCACAGCAGTTGTCAGATTTTTTTTTTAAAGAACAAGGACATCACAACCTCAAAGCCAGGATTATGAGAGATGGAGCTGACTGCTGCCACATCAGAAGGCTTTTGAGGAGTGTGACGCACATGTGAGGACCCAACAAGGCCATGATGTATGACACTAATTGTTCACAGCCCCTTTATGCACATGTTCAAAGCGGTTGGTCTCCTTGTGTGCCTGTCCTTCAGCTGCTTCTCCTGCCACACACCTTCGGCTGAGGTGTTTCATTAATTGTAATTTATTAAGGAAAAAAGAAAAAGCCCTGGCGGTCTGATGGACTGCTAACCTCCAGTAGGCTGCACATGCTGGCCTAATTCTGTGAGTATTTTAAGGCATCCCCAAAGAATCTGCGTCCTCTAACTGTCGATTTGACTTCCTTCCCTGGGTGTCGTGCCTCACTTTGATGTTTAATAACTTGGAGGATTATTCTGCACTCTTCGGTGGTCCTCATAGGGTTTTACTGCTGAATGTCAGGGGAGTTGCCGACTTGACCTCATGGCTGCCTGCTGAATGTTTGCTGAGTCACCACTTCCATCGCTCCCAGTTTAGTTTAAGTAGGGAAAGTTCCTTTGGATCGGATATGAAGGGCTGTGCTGCCACAGGTGATGTGGCTTGGGACACAGGGATGCCATCAGGAGTTTAGGACATTATTGTGCTCCCTGCTGTCCAGGATGACTTCTCACTGCTGGAATGCTGCTGATTTAGTGCCCACCATGAAGCAAAGGTTCACAATGCAAACCCATGGGAACAACTGCACTGCCATGTCATGTTCATGGACGGCACTCAGGGTGTGAAATCAACCAAGTGACAGCCTTGACGTGGTTACACGGGGGATGGGACACTCACAGGACAGCCACTTGGCACCAGTGTCACCAGTCCAAGGACTGCCCTGCAAAGCATACCTGACAGTGCAGAGCTGATAAAGCAGACGGGGCAAAAGCCATGGCAAGCCGGTCATAATGAAGTGCATTGTACTCCTCGTCTGCAATCCAAGAGGAAAGTCAAAGCGCCATCAAAAGGCAAGAAAGGTACAACTCGCCTCTGCTTGTGACGTCCGCCTTCAAGAATTAAATAAAGCAGAAAGAATGAAAGATGGAGACGTTGACATGTCAGTGCACACACTGCTGCAGTGTAAATCAAGACCGTCGTACAAATAACTAAACAAACACAAGACGATTTCCAGAAGAGTCTATTTAAATGGCCAGCCTGCTATGTGGGGGTCAGGCTCCATTAGACTGGATGGGAAACGTCTGTGAAGTGCCAGTCTCTGCACAGATTCTCTGTGTGGCCTTTGATGGGGACATTCAGCGATGCGTTCCAAAGCCCCTCCAGCCTTGTCTTGGCTGGATGCTTTGGGTTTTCTTTGAGGACCTCTCTGGATTTGGCTGCATTCATCCTTCCCTTGACTCTGATGGGTCTCCCTGTCTCTGCACCCCCATAGTTTGATGGGTCACTGTAGGGATGACATTAGGCAGCTGATGAGCAGTGGCTGGAGTGCTTGGAGGTCTGTCCAGAGAGTTCAGTTTGCGTCTCTTTTTCCTCTGCTCTCATTGTTCTTGAAATGCCTTTTCTTAAATGGTGGCCTCCATCTAGCCACTCTTCCATGAACACGTGATTGATGGGGTGCTCCTGAGATAGTCATCCTTCCTGGCAGGTGCTCCCATCTCGGCAGAGGACTTTCAAAGCTCTCTTAGAGTGACTATCAGGTTCTTGGTCACCTTCCTCTCCAAGGCCCTTTTCAGTTTGGCTGGACTGCAATCTGTTCGAGTCCTGGGCATTCCAAACTTCTCCCATTTCACAATTATTGAGGCCATGGACCTCCTGAGGACATTCAATGCTTTAGAGATTTCATCTGTTTTGTTAACAGACGCACAAGTCTAAACACAGATGTGAAACACGTGTTGTTGATGCAGACATTTGCACATTAATTAAAAATAAAAATCTGGAATCTCCAGCCCCACATTTGTAGAAGTATTCGGACCCTTAGATGTGGCACTCCAGTCTACACTGTGCTCAGCTTGCCTCCTGTCTCCTTCTTGAGATGTTTCTAGAATTTAATTGAAGTCCACCTGACTGGATGTCGTGTACCTGTGAATGGAAGGTCCCACAGTACACACGGCTAGTCGGGACAAAAAAAACAAATCATGAAGTCCAAGGATAACTCCATAGACCTCCACGATTATATTGGGGTGAGGCACAGATCAGGGTAAGGGGACAATTTCCTGCAATCCCATCATACCACGCAACCACCCAAGTGAGCCCATAGAAACGTCTTCATAAAGTTTAATGGTCGTTGATGCGAGATCAGCACACTGATTACCTGACAGCTCAACGGGTCTGTGCCCCTAGTCCAGGTGATCTCGTGCGGATTCTTCCTGCAAGTGAGCTCGGCCCTGACAACTGATGGATCAAGAATCCTGGGTTCAAATCTCAGGCCTGGTCTCCTGTCTGTGTGGCAGGTTCTGCTCCAGGGACAGCAAATCCCAAGCATGTGAGTGTTAAGATAATTGGCGGTGTGAGCGTTTATGCGACTGAACCATGCGGTGGTCTGGCACGCCACTCCAGTGCTGTCAGGGGACTCTTCAGTAACCCCATGACTGTGAATTAGACCCGTTGTTTGGAAGATGAATAAGTAGATGGAATTCGGTGAACGTCCATTTTCACACATTGACATTGCAGCATCTTTTCATATTCGACAGGGGACCTCACAATTTGAATTACTGAATGATGGAGCAAACGCTGCATTTGACTTTGTAAGAAATACCTCATTTGTAGACATAACGTCACCATCACAAGGTGGAGCTGATGATGTGAGCTCCTTGACCTGCCTGGGCTCCAGCTGCTGAAATTCAGAAACAGTTGTGCAGATGCCTTGGGATTTGTTTAAGTCGCTTTGATTAAAAGCATCTGCTACAAAATAAAAGAATTGACGACGAGCCGTCACGTTCCTGTCATTCTGCTATTTAACAAGCTGACGCCACACAGGAGGAAACTGACCAGCTGGCCTCATCGTTCACTGAGTGCTGATGGCGCAGGTTCTCCTTGGACTCTGAACTCGATTCTGCTTTCTGTAGAAATGTAGGGATCCCCCGTACCAGTAAATGTACCACCTTGCCAGTAAAAGAATGTATTTGTAAACTGTCGGCACTCATGATGGTAAGATGCTGTATAAAAGCGCATGTTTCAGTCTCCAGCAGTGTTGACTGGGGTGACCCAAAGTGATTCATTTCACTTGTACCACCAAAGTGCCTTCCAGTTGATTCCCTAAGGAGCGGAGCTTCATGAAACATGAAGGCTGCTGAAGGTTCTGTTGCCTGTTTCCATTTCACCTGCCAACGCTCATCTATGCTGTACTTGTGATTTGGTAAAGGTGTATAACATAGATCAGGACCCCCATTTCTGGAGAGTGCTCGGTGGTGTTGCTTCAGGTCTCAATACCCAGGCAGGTCACTGACTCTGAAGGCCTCATGCATTTTCCTCCAGTAGTCTTTATAAGATCACCCAAGGAGACCTCCAAGTGGAGACCCTTCACTTTTGTCACATGTTGTTATGGTGCAGCCTTGTGCTAAGATTGTTTCAATTTGTGTTTTTTCTCTCATCAAGCTACAAACAGCACCCCAGAGTCACAAAACAAAACCCAAGAGTTTAGAAATTTTGGCAAACTTCTTAAGAATAGCCATTGAAATACTGGATTGACGCGGGTATTCAGACCGTTGGCTTTGGCTCAGGTGTATCCCATTCTTTGATCATCATTGAGATCTTTTGCAGCAGAACCACCAGTTGAGATACTACTCAGCCAAGAGGTCCAAGAACTGCCTGCAGAGCTCAGAGACGGGGCTGTGTCAGCAGTGAAGCCCCCCACAAGCCTCCATAATTCTTAACTCTTTCAGTGCGGATGTCGACTTTGTCAAGAGGAAGTGTTGAGGGTGATAATCAACTGTAAATGGTGACCAAACTTGCTGTTATGTTTTAGTTCGACTCTTTGTGCTAGAAGGAAAGTTCTCTTTGTTGGTTTGACCAAGATTTCCTGAACTCGCGCGAGTACTGAAAAGCAAACAACTGCAAAAATGGCATCGATATCTGTCGAGAGACTGAAGCGAAATTCACAAAGCAAAATACTCCCTGGGCGATGTTTTGCATGTTATCGCTGAATTGGACTTCCAGTTGTCAGACTCTGATTCTGATGCAAGTAATCGTAAAGTATCATGAGGTACCAGCACCAGCTGATCAGACCCCAGCTGAATGCTTTCGTGTAGCTGATGTGTCCACAGCAACATTTGCTTGGGAGGACCACCACTTACAATAACGAGGTATAAACCAGACTGCTTTGCAATACGACTGTGACTGTTGCTGCCGCCCAAGGCCAACAAAGACGGCCTGGCAGCCATCATACCGCCCGTGAGCAGTGAGCCACATGAGACTGCAAACTGGTGGCCACAGCATGCAGCAACAGAAGTTTTATGTTGATTTATGTGTGAAATGATTGTTTTGTTTGCTTTTCAGAAAACTTTTTTTTTTCTTTTTGGAAAAAAATATTCGGCCCTGAAAGAGTTAAATGGGAGATGGCCCTTCCTGGAGCTGGCCATCACTAAACTGAGCAATCGTGGGGTGGTAAGAGAGGTGACCAAGAACTTGATGGTCACACTGGCTGAGCTCCAGAGAACTTGTGCGAAAGATGGGAGAAAATTCCAGAAGGGTCCTCATCACTGCAGCACTCCACCCATCTGGGCTTTATGACAGAAGCCTCTCCTCAGTAACTGACACATGAAGTCCCACCTGGAGTTTGCAGAAAGCCACCTAAAGGACTCGGGCTGTCCAGAAACAAGACTTTCTGGTCTGATGAAATCAAGATTAGCGTTGTGTATCCAGCAGAAGACCCCAGGCACCACTGCATTATGCTATACCAGTGAAGCATGGCAGTGGCAGCACCTTAACGTGGGACACCAGACAGAGTTGAGAGAAAGCTGAGCAGAGCAAAGTACAGAGATATCCTTAATGAAAACCTGCCCAGAGTTCTGTGGACCACTGAGTGGGCTGAAGGGTCCACCTTACAACTGGAGAATGCAAAGACCGCATGGGAGTGGCTTAGGGTCAACTCTCTTAATGTCCTTGGGTCCCATATTGAGCCCAGTGGAACATCTCTGGAGAGGCCTGACAACATCCATCCACTGGTGGTCTTCATCCAACCTGACAGAGGAACTTGAGGGGATCTGCAGAGAAGAAGAGCAGACAATGCCCAAATCTAGGCATCCAGGCTGGAATGGCTGCCATGGGGGCTTCAGCTACATACTGAACAAAGGGTCTGAGCACTTGTGACAATGGGATGTTTCAGTTTTGTATTTTTAATAAAATTTCTGTTTCTGCTGTCATTCTGGAGTTGACTTGAAGTGATTTTAACAGAAGGCTGTGACACAGCAAGATGTGTAAAAAGTGAAGGGTCTGAAGACTTTTAAAAGGTGCTAAATATGTAAAATGCACCACAGAGCAAGTGACCTGGCTGGGCACTGAACTAGGCTCCAGTGCCACCTTGCTGCTCCTGCGTAATGATTGCCAACTGTCTTTATGGCTGAGAATTTATGTGCTGTCAGCCAGTAGAAACTCAGCAAATGTGGTCCCAGGTATTGGAGGCTGCCCACCTTTCTGATCCCTGTGGTCTTAATGGCGGAGATGGGGGAGTTCTTCAGTAGATTGGAAGAAGTAGACTGAAGTGTAGAGTCCTTGGCACTGACCAGAGTGGTCTTCCAGAGGTGGGCTGTGTGGCCACACAGACAGAGTGGGGTGAAGGTAGCCTGGGTTTTCAACAAGGTGCAGGAGGGTGTGCATGTAGGTTGCCAGTGGCAGCTGCTGCCATGCTGGGCACCACGGGTGTAGTAAAGATTGGAGAAGGCAGGCAAGTTGCACCTCCTGCCCACTTTAACAAGCTTGTCAGTCTACAGCCCACCATAAATGTGTTGTAATGTGCGCAGTTGTGCCTTTGTGCAGTGCAGGAAGCTTGTGATGTCTCACATTTGTGTTCTCACGTGGGGGCAGGGCAAGAGAAAGGAAAAGATCGGCCCCCTTAAATGTGTGTCACCCTGTCCCTCTCAAGCTCGACATTTACACATTGGCACGATGTGACCGTGAATACCAAAGAGGAGCGCCAGGCCTGAGCACGAGTCGTCCTAATCAAACGCTTGGAGAGATTTCAGATTTGACGTAATTCATTTCTCTTAACCGGATCGGTGAGGCCGACCAGGACTCCTCGGCTCGAGTGTACAGCGCATCGCACCTATTAAGTCTGCCGTAACACTGTGTGGAACAGGTCGGGTGTGAAGGCGAAGGGTCCTTTGTGCCCGCCTGGGAGCCATGAGAGGACACAGTTGTTCTTTTCTGACACCGGAGAAAAGCTCAAGATGGGCTTCTCGTGTGTAGTGCTGCTGTGCACAACTGGAGCTTTCTGTGTGCAGCTGGCAGGTTCTCTCGGTGTTGTTCTGGGGTTGTCACCAAGTGTGTGTGTTTGTTTTTGTGTGTGTAAGAGGGCCCTGCAATGAAATGGCAGATACGCAGTAAGTGGGGGGAATTTCAGCTTTTTACAGAAATCCGATAAATAAATATTCTAATAAACAATATTCCCCCACTCGCATGCACAGCAGACGTACTAAAAAGAAAGATAAATGAGCAGCCACCAGTCATGTCCGTTCTCTTCAATGCAGACGAGGACTCCATCAATCTGACGACCTGTGGAAGGACCAGTTACCTCCGTGATGTGCCCACCTGCAAACACGTGGAAAGTCCTCCCATTAAGTGTAAAACGGACGGATGTCCGTCAGATGTCGGCAGCTAAGCCGGAACATTCTGTGAAGCGGAGCACAGCTGTCCTGAACGCTTCTGTTTGTGGTCAGTGGCGTCCTGTAATGGCGCAGTTGACATAACTGGACTGTGGGGCCGTCGTTCGTATTAGCAACAGTCAAGTGGGTGGCAGATGGGGGTCTACAAACTGAAATTATACCTAAAAATCCATTGGTTGGATGAAAATTATATAGCATCTTACAACAGATTAAGAAATAAACACACACAGGGAAGAATTTCATACTCTTGATAATAAAGCTGACTTGAGTTGTAGGGTGGCAGAGTGGCACTGTAGTTAGTCTGCATGTTCTGCTGGTGTCTCAGTAGCTTACATCGGCTCTTTCAAAGTCTTGTGGCTGTTCAAGTAAATAAAAACTCTAAATGTCACTGTGTGGCCAAGGGTGTTCTGGACTGGCATTTGTCCTCACACTGCCATCCATGACCCTACATTGGATTAAGCTGTGAAGCTGATAATAGATGGCCTGATGGGTTCAAAATGAGGTCAGATGGATGTGATAATTAAAGCAGAGCACAATCTCCCCCAGATATTAGGATGGGAAGCCCACATTGCAGACTGGTAAACTCAGGTTGTCTCCTCAGGACCTTTTTTTTTTTTTTCTCCTATCTTTGACAGCTTGTTACCCTGAAAAACAAGTACGGGCACTTCTGATGCCAAGCTGAATTGACAGCTGTCAGCATCGCTGCTTCTCTCTAACTGCGGTGCCTTCCGGGCTTTCTGTGCTAAAATGTATGCTTCGGGAGTTTTCATTCTACCCCCCGAGTGACACGTCAATGTCCATGTATGATTGTACCATGTATTAGAAGGGCAACTGCTGGACTCTTAAGGTGGCAGTGCACTGAGCTTTGGGAGGCCGCTGTGTGGTTCAGTAGGCATGAAAGGCTTAATCAGGTTTTTTTGAATAAAAGTGTACCCTGCTATTATTTGCTTTAGGGTGGTACCCATGGATGGGCATTAAAAAGGCTAAGGACTGGCAGGGGCAAGCTGAAGTATGACGAGAAACTAGGCTGATAAAGTATAAGGATACGAGGCTGGCACAGAGGGCTAGTGCTTGTGATGGGTACAAGTCCCGGCCTGCCCACCATCTGTGTGAGGATTGTGTGGCTTGTAGACCATCAGGTGAGGTTACCAGGGCAGAGTGGTAGAATTTCAAGGGTTAAACTGCCAATCCCCTGCTGTTCTGTCTAGTTTCGTCACATCAGATGTCACCATCAGGGAGTCCCACTGCCAAGTGATTTGTATTTGATACTGGCATAGTGTGATAGGTTCTGTGTTTCTGTGGAATGACTTGATGGGAGTCCTACAAAGAGTTGGTGGTTTACCAGCATCATGGCAGCACAACTCCGTGCATCAGAACCCTTTGGACTCGTCCCACCCTCAGTTGTTCTGGCAGCGTCCCTCTGTGACCCTTTAATTGGACTGAGTGGGTGTAGAGAAGTGTGGGCAGGCACCATGGTGAATGGAAGTGGGTATGGGATGGCTCAGATGGCGCGAGTGTGTGTCTAGCGATGAGCAGCGTCCACATGCAGGGGGCTCCACACCCAGATCATTTAGTGCACCTGCACTCGCAAAGCCTGTGAAATGAATCTGGGGGGTCAGAACGGGGGAAAGGGAAAAGAAAGACAAGAAGGGTGCAGAATCGGGATGGAGTCAGTGCCCACTAAAGGAGACAAAGCAGTGGAGTGGAGGAGCAGCGAGCCTGAGGTGGGCTGCTGCTACTGAGCATCGGAGCTGGAGCATTCGGAGTGCTCCAGGGTGGGCCCTCCAGACATTGAGGGATGGTGGCAGATCGAAGGAGTAGGGCTATGGAGGTGGCTGGGTGGGAGTCGATTAAAGACTGCGCTCACTAGGCTCTTGGGCCTGCTTAGTGGCGAGCAGTGAGGGAACGAAATGGAAGGAGATGATCTGTTTATGGGACGGACTGATTGATTTTCATGGTCTGGCAACACACTTTTGTTTTGGACACTATTTGGATTGTTTAATTAGTCGTTGTCGTGTGCCCTCATTTGCCTAAATCTCTCTCGGTTATGACTGTCAATGCCCTAGTAAAATTATAGTTGACGTATCACAGCCGTTACTGTATGTGTGGCACAGTTGCTTAAGGTCGTCCATTCTTACCGTTTTACAAGCTCCTGAAAGCGAATTCGACATTCGATGAGAACGTGAACGGTGCCTCATGTGGGTCGTCCCTGGCATTTCCATGGTGTTACTCAAGCCCACTTCATAAGACGCTGGACACGCTGCCGTCCATCTTCCATTCGTCATTGTGCATCAGTTAAAATAAAAAGTAGGGCAAAATCCGAAGGGACTGGAGCAGCTCCTCAGGTTAATGCAGCCAGTGCTTTTGAAGCTATTTATAATGGCGTCTTTTGGAGTTCGTGTTACAGCTTCATTAACTTTAATTGCCTCCTTTTGCAAATGATTTTTTGCTTAATTATGACTTGCTTCATATACCCTTTTCTACAGGACTTGGTGAGGGACCTTTAATCTGAGCGTACAGATGTTCTCCTCCGGCACTGCCGTGTTCTCCCCATCTTATCACTTGCACAGCCCATGGTGTCGGGGGGCTGAGTCACATGCGCTTTTATCTTTCACAGGATTATGGCGAGACGCGGCTTTTAAAGAGGTGGGAGACGTCCCTGGTGTGTTGACATAACTGCCTGTAACCCGTCGTGAAAATTTGTCAGACAAAAGAGGATCAAGGCCGGAGGAGAACAAAAGCGCACAAAACATCCAATTTGGGATAATCGCCATTTAATTGTGCAGAAGTCAACATGCAGCAATTAGCCGTTATCCTGCATAATGGCTTTTGGATTCTGAAGTCTCTGGATGTGGCCGCCGTGCGGAGGGCCCCGAGACAGAGAGGCGGCGCTTCAGAGATGGCAGCAAGGTCGGCGACTCGCTCTGGAGAGCCACATCCTTTAGTTCTCGTCACCGATCTCTCCACACGAGGCTATGCACAGCTGTGGAGTGTGTCTTCTACCAGACGGTAAGATAATGAGTTTCCTCACGCCACAAGAACCGGCTTCATTTCATTGACCGTCATTCTCTGACGGTGGCCATTGAAATTTGAGGAAGAATATAAAGTGACACAAAGCTGACCGTCACAACCAAAGTCATGGTAGGTTTTAATGCCCTAATGTTACATGGAGGACAAGAAAGCCAGCAGGCATCATGACACCCAGCACATGGCAAACCAACTTAGGGAATGCCCTTAAATACGGCATCTCGGTATAAGACAACAAAACAAAGACCACAATGCCAAAATTAAGCCAACGTCTAATCAGTGCAACTTGTGTGGCCGAATGAGTGATATGGAGGTGAGGTGGCCTTGCTGCAGTGCGTCCAGCTGATGTTCTTGGTGACCGATTTAATTAGAGTGCTTGTAAAAAGTCTTCACCCCCTCAGAGGTCTTCCCATTTTATTGTTATACAGCGCTGAATAGCAGCAGATTTAGTTTGACTTCTTTGATACTGAGCAACTGAGAAAGACCCTTTAATGTCAAAGTGATGAAAATAAATGACAAATGCAAACGAAAACAACTGATCGTACAAGTATCGACTCCCTTCAAGTCAGTGCTTGGGAGATGGCCGCCATGACAGCCTCGATGCAGTGTGCTCAGACATTTTACCCCCTTCTTCTTTGCTCTGTCAGGTGTCATGGGGGTCCTGAGCGCACAGCCTTTGGCAGGTCCAGCCATAACTTCTTGATCGGATTGAGATCCGGACTCTGAGGTGGGCACTCCGGGACATTCACATTGTGGTTTGGAAGCCATTCCTGCGTAGAGTTGGCTTTATGTTTTGCACTGCTTGTCTTCTGCCAAGGCACAGGTCTCTTGTGGAACTTCATCAGGTTGTCCATCTTGATTTCCTCGTATTTTGCTGCTCTCCCAGGCCTTTCATACCCTGCTGCAGAGAGGCATCCCCGCAGTCTGATGCAGCCACCGCCATGCTTCATGTTGGGAATGGTCTATTTGTGATAATAGGCAGTGTTTAAACGTGATATTTAGTCTGATGGCCAGAAAGATCCATTTTGGGCTCATCTTTTTAGCTGACTTCAGTGTCTCCCATGTGACTGCTGAGATGTCCTCTCTTTGCCACTCTTGTTAAGTACCTAAGTGCATTAACGCCGTCCAATCACTGCAGCCTTTTACATTCCATCGTGCCTGTTTAGGTCCTCCAGTCAGTTACTTTACACGACTTTCAGTTGTGGGCTCCGTCAGATTTGCCAGTCGCAGTCACTGATCTCGTCTCTGCACTGTGTCAAGTCACATGACTGAAAGTCTTCGCCCACATCACATTTGCCAGTTGAGCGCCAGTCTCCCAGTGTAGTTGTGCTTGCCCCTTTTTCTGACAGCCAATCAGTAACCTCTGCCCTTTGATTCTTTTTTGCTTCCATTTTGTTTTGATGTACAAAATACGAGACGTCAGACTGATGAGATACTCACCTGTGTTTGAGATTCAAAACACGCGTCGCTCACTATATCTATGAATTGTACTTCCAGGTGGGCTTTCATTGGTTCATTTCATTGTCCTCTCTCCTACTTACAAAGCCCACCCCTCCGACTAATGAGACCTCAAACCTGTTTGATAGATAGATAGATACTTTATTAATCCCAAGGGGAAACTGACACATTCATGATCTGATCCTTGCCAGTCACAGACTGGTTGATATCACTTGTTGGGTTTGTCACATTAGACAATTGTCTTGTCACGGGAGCGCACTGCCGATGCGTTGATGCAGGCAGACTGAAGGAGACTCTTCAATTCGTTTGTGTCTTTCCAGAGGTTCAGTGGATGGCCTGACCTTGTTAGCTGCTCAGCTCACTCAAGTGCTCAATATAAATAGAATTTTCTAGTTAGTGGTTCATTTTCTTAGACGGCCAATAAAGATGGCCTTTCTTTTCTAGCACATCAGTTTGCTTAGGAAGCTGAAGCTGATGGATTGCAGTCCAGAGGTCCACTTTGTTTGCATAAAAGACAAATATAAGCCAGCTGGACAAAAGAGAGAGAAAGCTGCTGATGAATGACGTCTACATTAGACACTCCATCCATCTTGTCCTCGGTATAAGTCGGCGATAAACATCAGCCCACCATGTCCAGTGGACTATGAAAGCTGTTAATGGACTGTGTGATTGCCTTTTTCTTCTTTTTGGAGGCAAACAATCGTTGGTTCATCCCCATCTCTGTGTCCACTTTGTGTCATTCACCTTGTGGTCGGTACGTCTCTCTGATGGCTCTTTTCTAAGTGCGGTGCACCCTTTGATGGCACAGGAATCAGGGGGTCTGTGAGATTAAAAGACCCAAAGGTCACAGGGGGACAAACATGTCAGTCAGTCAGTTTGTTTTTTATAACCGTGGTACGGCAGGAGTTAGTTAGCCAGCTTGAGCTGGACCCCCGTGGTCCGAGCCCTCACTCTTTATCCTCTCTGCAGGCGTTTGTATGGGACGGAGTCTGTTCAGGCAGCATCAGATGTAAAGCAGGAGTGAGTTGTTGGTATTTTTGTTTTTGTTTTCCTCTCCCCCGTTGTCCGCTGACCGCAGTCTAACAGTTCGTTAATGGACAGACAGTTCCGGGCTCAAACAAATGTGTCTCTGTGTTTTTAATCTGTAACTAGTCGTTTGTAATCTGCGTAAAGTCAGCCCTCGTGATTCACAGGTTTACGATTCACTCCCACAGTGCTGTGTGTTTGAACTCTTAACCAATGAATGAGGGGAGAGGCAGATCTTTAAGTCAAATGCACAGCATTGTGGGAATGACCTCTTTCCTGTTTACTTCTCACAAAACTCTAATTTCTGTTTAATTACCGATGACAAACTAACAAATAGTCAGATCTGCAATCCTGCAGGCTGTCTGTTCAGTTTACCGTGAATGCTGCCTTTCCAAGGAGTAACAGTTAGTAATATTTTAACAATCAATGTACACATTTTGCATGTTTTAACCATATGATCACATATCAGACGTGGATTATGCAACAAAAGTTATGGGAAAATGTTTTTCTTTTTTCCATGGACACTTTTTACATCGTTTGTTGTTGTCCAGAATTGGTCACTGCGCCGTGGTGTTGAGTTTGAACATTCAAGATGTGCGTTGTTACTGCAGTGCACATGAACTTGATGTTAGCACGTTGCTTGAACTGCGTCATTGCGCCGAATGACTATGCAGACGTCTAAACTCAAGCGGTAATTAAAACAAGACTACTCGCCGAAACCAATCCAGACCTGTTGTAACCGGTCAGCAGTCGTGCTACGCTCCCCTCCACAACAACACTCGCCTAATCTGATCTCTCGCTCTCCCGCTGTATCACAACTCTTTGACTGGCCCTCGTAGGACTGCATGTCATGATGAGTGGATTGTGTGACACAGTAACGTGACATTTTTTTCATGGATGTTTTTAGTATCCTTTCCTGTTGTGCAGTGCTGCCTATCTGAGACTTTTATGCTCGTTCTACGTGAAAACATGAGATTTCTTCTTTTTTTTTTTTCCTTGGCTATCACTACATTCTCCATTAGGGTAGGAGACGCGTGTTGGACTGGTACTAAAATTTTGACTTTGCAATCAATAGCAGCCGATAATCGATATCCCCCCGCCATCCACTTGGTTTAAAGCAGGTTGGGCCCATTCAGTCACTTGAGGCCAGTTAAATTGATCCGAATGCTGAGATGGGCCGAATCTGCAGTCCAGGTACAGAATTCAGAGCAGAGTTGGCAGCACTACCCACTGTGTCACTGTGCTGCCCATGGCACTCGGAGTCTTCATAGTGTGGCACTTCACACCCAGATGTAGTTGCTGAAGTAAACAAATTGAGAACTGGGTGATACAGTCTCAGTATCTGGCCTTGGATGACGGCCTTGTTGGCAGCTCTGCAATTAGATCCAGAGACTGCAGAAATGCCCCTTGCGCTAAAACAAGACAGAATAATCAGGGCAGATTCTCAGTGCAAGGCCAGCTTGATGGGATAAAAAAACTAGGAGCTCCGTCAAGGAGGGAAGGTCAAGCAGGACGCTGTGTGTGTGTGTGTGTGTGTGTGTGTTTGAGTGTGTGTGTGAGTGTGTTTCTAAACGGTCCATTCTTTCTCTTTCTTTCTGCACCTCCTTTTTTTAGCTCTGAAGGGTGACGTCGTGCTGGCTGGCTGGTCTGTGCACCAAATAGGGGGCTAGTGAGACCACCACACCTAATACCAAGTCACAAATTCTCTAGGAAAGGCGGCTTATCTGGAGGATGGAAAGAAGGCACAACAGGAATTGCAGCATACAGCACTGGTCCACAGATGTTCACGTTTCTGATAGACGTTCTGTTATCAAGACCCCATCACATTGTCTTTGGGGCCAAGGCATTCCTAGTGCGGCTACTGGCCGGCTGTCGCTGCTTGAAATGACTGGCTTGTAATTGAATCCTCACCTTGGACTGCATAGCCCCATTTTCTGCAGCCGTTCCCCACCTCCCAGTGACTCGCGCTTTCAGAGCAGACATAAGTGGGCACTGCGGTCCGGGCAGCTCAGAGAGGTTTACCACTTGGTGGGCCCACAGAGGGGGCTTGGATGTGTCCGAGGGCTAAAACTGTCTAAACCAGCAGCTCCCAAGCTTGTTCCTGGGGACCCCCCGGTGGGTGCAGCGTATTTGTTCCAACTAATTTCTGTTTTTAAATGCACTCCTTGCCTAATTAAGTTGGCTGTTGTTTCCCAGTTTCTCTGTTTAGCAGTTCCATGCAGGACTTTTTTTAGCAGAGCTTTTACTCTGATTTTCATTTTGATTTTCCATGGGTTCTGCTTATTTAACTTCTTATTCACTAATTAGTGGGTCTGACGCTGGCATTGCTGCTGCAGCCGTTCATCATTCAGTGTTGTTTGCCCGGGGGTCTGCTCTGCATTGTTGTTAATTGTCATTATTAGGATACAATGAAGAGATCAAACCACACAGAGAAAAGGGCAAAATAGCAAAACAACAAAAGAGAGTCAAGCATTTAAAGTCGGAGCAAAAATAGAACTGTGTCTAAAATGTACAAATCATACTGCAGTGCTTTCATGAATGCAGAATAAGAGAAAGAAAGAAAAGGACCTGCTGATTAAATGAGATCAATTCTTATCACTGATTTGTGAATTTGTGGCCATGCTGGGACCCCAGGATGGATTTTGGGACGCCACTGGTCCTGAGTGTGCTCGGCCTCCTTGTGCTCAATTTGCTGAGCTTGTCCTCCGTCCGCTCCTTTCTCCTACTGAGGAGAAACCGAGGCCCTCATGAAGAACTTTTATCAGAACGGATGGCGGATCAGACACAGATTGACATCTGTAACCTCAACTCTCTGAGAATCAATGAATCTGTAAGTTAACACCTGCAGTTTTGATAGACGGGCAGCCATTAGAGTTTGTAAAGTCTACCACCTCAAGCCACGAAGGCCGCCACTGCTTAACTCAGATACTCGGGGTAAGAATTGGGTGTCGCGTTGGAGCCACACAGAGTGTGGTCTTGCATGATGAGTTGCCTTGATGCGGCCTGATAGCAGGGTGTCATTAGAAAGCCTGGAAGTACTCGTTTCTGTTTAAGGTGTTTCATCGATTGACAATATGGAGCGTTCTCAAGGGCTTTATCCAGAAATAGCAGCTTGAAAATGGGACAGGAATACAAGCGAGCAGATGGGAGGAGGGTCACCTTTTCCAGAATGGGGACATCTTGATTTCTCACAAGCTTCGAGGCAGCAGGATGTGAGGCAGACACTCCTGATTAACGACAACTCGTCCACCAGAGCCCATTGTGAGCAAAAGTAGGCCGACCTCCGAGTAGGGGGACAGCTAAGAGGCCTCCATGGCTTCACCCTGTGCTCGCTGAAGAGCTCAGTCATGTGCGGCTCACTACACTCCAGACTAAAATTAGCGTCTGACTTTTTATTCAACGTGAGGACGTCCTCTCTTCTGTCACCCCAGCTTGAACTCAAGGCTGCCAGGATTGGCTCCGTCTTCCGGTGACCCTAAAGTGGATATGTGAGTTAGAAAATGAAAGAAGGGATGAAATGCTAGGAAACCTAGGCCAGGGTGGGCAAACCTTTTTTGGTAGCGGGCATCAATAATGAACAAGGTGGGGCATTTAAATCTGTAAGCCCACACAGTGTAGCACACGTGTTACTCCTACTGTAAACCTTCACTTTGAAGACAGTCGCCTCAATTATAAAAATTTTTATGAAAAACAATTAGGAGTGATGCGCGTCATTTTAAAAGGATTTCTGGACGATACTGCATGAACACCTCATGGGGGTCTACAAGAAGCTTGCATGCTGCTTGTACCCACACCACAGCAAGACCCGCTGAGTATTCTGGATGGTGGGACAAAGCACATCCAGGGTGGGTCGTCTGGGCACCATGTACTTGCATTGATTTTTTGTAAATACTGTTAATCAGTAGACCCCCCCATCGTTCTTGAAGTGGCATAGTCCTGTGCTCGGATCGGATTCTGTGCCATTCACTCTTAAGCCTGAGGTCTCCAGCTGTTGTTGAACGCTACGACCTTCTAAGTTAAGCAAATGGAAACCAACTGGCCATCCTAATTCTGATTTCCTTTTATTTCAGTGCTTTGTCCGCAAACGTGCCGTGTCCCACCATCAGTCTCCGTCTTGCGTGGCTGGTTGCTTGACCCACAATGCCTGAAACAATGAGATGTAATTACCAATATTTACTAAAATATTGCTCTGTCTGTAACAAGGAAAAAAGTGGAACGATTGTGCGCACCACGACTTGATGCTGTGACCATCCTGCTTTTCTGGGTGGGTCCATTGGTACCCATTGATTCTCATTTTGTAGGCCGTGATATAAGCGACACCCCACCAAAATAATAAAAGAAGCCCACCTTCGGCTGGCCTGCCTGCCTCTTGGCTGCTCTTTGACTTCACTTGCTGTTCTCACCATGTTAGGGGTCTCACTAACTGACCACCGTTCCTCCTGATCTTAAACTGCTCAGCCTGTGCTTGTCTGGCAGAAAGAGACGTCGCAATACGTTGGCAGCGCGTGATTCCAGCCGAAGGTTGCAAAGCGAGAGCCGTGCAGTGGTGTCCTAAGCGTTTCGTGAGTGAGAACGAAAGTTAAATTACAGATAATTACATAACCGTGTGGCCCTGTGAGGCTCGTAAGGATGGCGACTTTTATGGCAGACAGACTTGCACACCCAAACTTTAGTTGATGGCTCCAATGTTTAAACGACAGTCGCCTGAAATCCGCTAGGATTTGTGTTTTTTTGTTCTTGCTGTGGCTTTCACTGTGGCCATTAAGATCATAATAAAGTATTTTGAAAAAATAAAAGTACAAACAGACGTAGACGTAATGTCCTGAATCATTAACCGAAGTCTGAATATTCACACCTTATTTTTTGGCTAACCTACAACATGCACACCGAAGTGGTCGGCTCATCTGACTTCCCGGCCTTTCAAATGGACCCCCAGCATTTAAACCTCCTTGAAGCAGACCTTCCCTGACCACCATAGGTAGCTCCCCGCTACCTCACGTTTCATTTCTGCCTGTGCTTGGATTTAATGATTTTTACTTTTTCTTTTGTTTTCCTGCTGGTTCCTTTGTTGGCAACGCTCCTCTCTAATGATTTGTTTGCACGTTTGTTCACATTTTTCTTCCATTTCATTTGCTGGTCCTCCCCTCTTTCGGCTTCTCCGTGCACCACAAACGCACAAGAAGGTCGACGTGCCCTTCGCTCGTTTGGCTCGGAGTTAATGAGCGAGCGTTAAGATCAAATTGACTCGCTCTATTGACGTCCCTCCTTAAGCAAGGAGCCCTAATTGCATTCTGACAAAGACTAAATATTCTCAAACCTGTGCCACGTCCTGCTTTGCTCCGTTAACGGGTGGCTGTGTAAGATTCTTTAAAACCCACCTCTGTCCATTTACTGCGTTTTTGGTGACATTCCCCTTTTTTCTAATCTGTTTTAAACCTTTGGCCGTGTCCCCTTTTCATCTTTGTTTCCCTAAACGGAGATGTTTCGACTCCTTCAGCCTCTCCTTATCGCTCACACCTCAAATGCAGGTGGCGCAGTGGTGGCGCTGCTGATTTGCAGTAAGGAGATTGTGGGTTCGCTTCCCGGGTCCTCCCTGCGTGGAGAGCACTTTGAGTAGTGAGAAAAGCGCTATATAAATACAAAGAATTATTATAGTCGTTTACTTTAATCAGCTTGGTCGTTCTTCTCAGGACTTTCTTCAGCACTCTGGAGTCTTTTTTGCAATATGGAGGCCAAACCTGAACACAGTGCACGTGGTGAGGCCACACTAGTGGGTGTTATGTCGCTTAAGCGTAATCCTCCCTAACTGGTACTCCACACGTTATGGGTGCTATACAGCCTACTTCTGGAGCAGATCTACCATCTGGGCATCCTGGGTTCGTGCCCAGGGGCCCATGACAGCAAAGTGAACCCCACCCCGAGCACAACGGAATATCGGCAGCGACAACACAGGAACACCGAGTCTGATGAAACAACTGAGTATCTGTGAGTCAAAGAGACCAAAGGGGGGAAAAACATCCACTCAGTGAAGCATTTGTGCACCGAAATGATCAAGAAGGAGCTCCCACCTAACAGGGAGCTTGATATCCGTGTGGACTTCAGTAAGTGGAGCTGCCTTCACACATCACATATTTTAAAGAGCCTGGATCTGACATTAAAGAAACCAAAAAAAATGCAGTGGATTGATGTGAAAGTGCCTTGGCAGACTGGCAGCACTCGGAGGACCGGAGACACAGCCAGGACTGGCAGTAAACTGGCACGTGACGCTGCAGGTTATTTGGACGACAAACCAGAATGGAAGCCTTTTCTGCTAATGACAGGCAGCGTTGGGCCAGGGGTGGGCTTTCCACTGTTTTTGGAGATTGCGTCGACTTTCCTGTATGCTTGTGTGTGTGTCCGTGTCATCTTCTTGGAGATGTCACTTGTGGGTGTCACTCCGTCCTAAATCCAAACGCTTGACTTCTTAACGTAGAAGACATAATGCAGGTGAGCCTCATCAGTAGCAGCGCCCTAGGCTTTGGCACTTCTGCTGCTTAATGCAGCACATAAAGCGACGTCAACATGCGAGTCCTTGTAAGGACAGGCCGCACCATTCATCCACAGTATTAAATTACCTTTATTAGTATCTTAATTAAGCGGTTTTCTCAGAAAAATGAGAAGCGTGCAATCCACGGTTACCAACCAGAGGACAAGCAAAATCAGCGTGAAATTAAATTGTATAATTAGATTTCAGAGCCTGGCGTGAGGTTGGCCTGCCACACTTGACAGCCCAGCAGGGGCCCGTTTGTTTCTTTAACTGATCTGGTCACATCTCATACACAAGTGACAGTGACAGCAGGCTTGAACCCGAATGTCTCACTTGAGAAGGCGCACGGTTAAGCAGGATAAACCAGATTTGATTAGCAAGAAACACGCAAGCAACACACGGGGCAGGCACAGAGACTCTGGGGTACGTAGCCTATACGCACATAAGCTGGGTAACACAAGTAAAGACCCCTGTAATAAACCAGGCAGGTGTGCAGGCCCCACAGTACTCATGTGACCTTAACATAGTGAGACGATGTAAACTGCACAATTCAAGCATTAGTCGTGGAATTCATGGCACACATTAAACGTTGATATTAAACTGACGCTTATTACTCATCATTTACATGTTCAATAAAACATACACATGATAGGATCGAATGCACTCAAACATAGCAAAAGGTTGTGGCCCCTAAAAGATCAAAATAGCCAGGCCAGAGTTAAGCCTCACCCAAGGAAGCCTGACCCCAAACTCTGATGGCAGACTCAGGCCTGTCCAGGTCTCATAAATGGTGAAAAGGCATTTTAAAGTACTGTAAATGTCTCTAAATATACCACAGTGACTCTCGTGAGAATGGAAAACCGTTAAACCCTTGGCTTGAGGAGCAAATCTGCAAAGAATCTTTATGGAAAAAATATACTTCGTTAAATATAATCAAAAAAAGGCGAGTTGCAACATCCAAATTCAGGAATTGCAAACCCAAGACAAAGGCAACAGTTCAAAAGCCACAAAGGATCCTTTTCTCAGAATAAAGCAAATTCTTACAGTTGCGTCGTCTGGTGGTGGTCCTCCACCCACATGAAACAAAGGAGACCGCGTCTTATAGAGATACTAAATAAGACGCACAGAGAACAATGGTGAGAGAATTTACAATAAACGTAACAACAATGCTTTTATATAAACAAGAAAAGCACAAAAAGGAAAACCGAATGGCAGCCAATGATCAAAGCTTGGGTGGACAGCATGCCAGACTGCTGCCTGTGTGCCCAACACTCCCATGCCAGTTTGGTGCCCCCTGCTTTGGACTGGTGCTCCATCCAGGGTGGGTTCCTGCCTTGAGTCCATTGCTCCTGTAATACGCCCCAGCCCCCCCATGACCCCCAACTGGATTAGTGTGTTAGTAAATGGATGTCTGGATCACATTCACATGAAACTAACATAAGGAGCATAGACACTGGAGACCGTGTCTTACAGGGGGGCACTGCCCCATCTGGAATGCGTATTAAAAGGGTCATAGCGACGGTGTCGGCCTGTAAAGGTGAGCTTTTCTATAGTGCCTTTCGTGATGACCTCTAAGGCACTGCACATGGTCAGCCCAGTTGGTGGCTGAACTGACACCCTGTATAAAAATACTCGCACGCCCCCTCCACAAAACCAGGAGACATGCCAGCCAAATAATCCTGAGGTTAAAAGTGTCCCATCAAACTGCGGGCCGTGCCCAACGTTTTGTTAGTTATCATCGGTTCACCAGGCCACGTCCTGACGTCCAGTACAGTACGACTTGCTAATGTCCAGCGGCCTTCACTGAGTGCAGGGGCCGAGTGCGGTAAACAATTCTTAGTTAAAATACAAGGACAGACGACACTAATCACTAAATACACAACTGGCACCCGTAAATGCAGATTTGTTAAAGCACACTGAGAACAAGGCAGAACTGATTAAGCATAAGTGGAGACCAACAATGTCTGTTTACTAATGAACTGATGAACCGTGGCCAGCTGACAATGGAGGAGATTAAAACCGTACCAGTCAAGGTCCTGGAGACCTCCGCCTGCCCCCTGCTGGTCATTCCACAGTGGAGTCTGTGCTCGCTGTCCAATCTGCACACACCTCTGGCCCCGACCACCTGGGTCCATGTTGTAGGGGGCACATGGCTGCCCATCTTTAGAGTCTCTCACGGCTGAAGTGACAGGCCTGGCACCTGCCCTTCCCTGCTCCGGTACGCCACTGCTGTACACCCAGAGAGCCGTCAAGCTGCTGAAGCGAATCACAATGGCAGCAGGCTTGAGTTGTTCCAGTTCCTTTGCTCTCTCTGCTGCAGATTTTCAACGCTGGGCATTCTGATTAATCACACTTCACAAATGACTACACTAAGTGACACACTTTGCTAATAAATCCATGGTGGTCACATTCATTTGAGTTTTGTCTTTTTTTTTTTTTTGACTTTCACTGGAATTCTGCCCCACTCTGGCAGAACTTGGGCACTGCCAGCTGCTCGGGTCACTGACTCAGTGTGGCATACAAGATGTATGGCCTGCCGCTGATCCTAATTACTCTGCTAATGCCTTAGCCACTTGGTTAGCCTAATATATTTACCAAAAAGTCAATTAAAGCTGCCATTTAGGAGGCAGCCTTCCGTTGTGTGGATTTCATTTACAAAGCAACAAATTGAGCGCGCGTCATTAGGACTCTGCGGACACACAAAGGAGGAGGAAACGGCCTCGGTGTACTCGCGGCATTGCTTATTTATAGGACAGCTGGAGTGAGAGGTTTTAGGCTTGTCCTACGAAACTCCACTTGGGACCCTCGCCAGCCTCCCAGAGCTGGACCTGGCATGGCTGGCAGTGCAGAAGTGACCGACAGTACCTGTTCATGAATGTTTCAGGTTTTACTCCAAAGAAGACACAACGTGTTTTATGTAGCAAGGCGCATCTCAAGGTGGTCTACGGGTAAAAAACAATGCAGTTATTTTCTCTAAAATACGAGTAAATTGGTGACGAGGAATGAAAATTGTGACCCGAGGGTCCGTACAGCTCCTGTTCATTGGGTCCGCTCTCTATAGGTGTGCTAATAATCTATAGGAACAATAGTAATAACAAAAGCAGTCATTGGACTGGTACAGTGTGAACTCTGACGGATACACACTCCTTCAGTGGCACAGACTTTACATGTACATCAAGGGGTTCAGAGGGGTCAGTTCTGTCCATCTCCGTGGCCCCCCTAGGCTGCATTCATCTCCGACTGATCATGTGACAGGCCTTAAAGCCGCTCTGCTCCCCTCTATATGGTGTCTGCTATGACGCCTAAGCCAACTGATATGCTTGGTCACCCCAAACTTCCAACTCAAACCTGACACCCCCAAAGAAGCCTCTCTCACTTTTTCCTGCTTTTGCCCCCTGCCCTGGTTGGCAGACACATTTCCCTGTAATTCAAACTGCAGATGTGTAGTATTCATACAATCTCTAAACCGACTTCTGTCTCTTATCTTGCCACTTAATCCAGATTCGGGTCACAGAGGTGGTGGTGAGTGAACTCATCATCCAAAATTCCAAATGGACACCAGGAGAACAGTTCGGCTTTACACATGCAGTGACAGTGACGGGGGCCCGGATTCATACCTTTGGACTCTCCATTTTTAGACGTGCGTAGTTCACGGTAGCAGCTACACACCAGACATCCTGAGTATCCCCTCTGAGCTCCTACGGCTTACTGCTGAAATAAAAAAGGGTCAGCGGGGCTTCTCAACAATCCACTGTGTCTGCTGCTGGCATTCTGAGCACACTCCACATCCCCGAGGACGCCGGGCAATGTTCGACAGCTGTCAAAGATTATAACCCAGAATCGCGCCAGGCGAGGAGCTTTGCAGCACAAGGCTGGCAGCAGCATTCCCAGATGTTCCCTCTGAGGTTTGCAGCTTCGGCGAGCAGCGAGTCCCTCACGCTCAGGGCATTCATGCTGAGAACAGCTGAGAGATGAGTACCACAGCCATGGAGGGTAAGGATGCAGCGTCTGGGGCCACAGACACAACAGCGGGACGGAATCGTGTCTTTGGTTCTTTGAGTCCCTCTTTCTGTGTTGCACCCCCTTATCTGAAGTGCCATTCTAGTGCTTGTCCATTGAGTCTACCTGACGCCAGTGGGACGTGAGACCGTGTTGGTGCCATCACTTAAAACCTTTACCTTATATAGCACCTTTATACAGGAAGTGCCATCCCTTGAAGGCAGAAGCAGACACAGCGCGCGTCCCCTTAGTGCAGGCCTTCCTGTAAGAGGAGCAGAGCCACCTGGCAGTGTGGGCCACCATGAACAAAATCAGGAATTCTGGTGAAGTGAGCGTCGTCGTATTATACTAGTCCGTAATTCAAAGGGCACACATTTAATGGATGAGCTCAAAGTGTTTTACAAGATGTCAAAATAAGAATTTACAAGCAAAGAAAAAAACGCAATTTAAATTGCTTAAGATAATAACAAATAAATAGTATACAAAGAATAAACAAATAATACACACTTACGTAAGTTGGATACCTAATTAAGAGAAGCAGAATCACTTTAAACATAGAATTGTTTTTAAGTCTGTAAGTGCAAGTCAGAGAATAAGGCCATGTGGCCAGGGTGAACAGAGGATAAAATAAATAACTACAGTGTCCAAAGAATTAAACAAAAAACAAAACTGAAAACAAACAAAAGGGCACAAAAACCCCAAAAAAGCTCCAAAAATGTACAAAATGAGAGGTCATCACAAGAGCAGAAGACTGAAGACTTGCAGCTAAGCTCCGCCTGTTCTTCAAGGGCTCCTCCCATCACAAGCCTGAAAGGCGGGACTAAGGGGTGGAGTCTAAGCCGAGGCCTGCTGTTTACTCTCAGTTAGCGTCTCATAGCAAGTCGGTGTTGGCAAGTGGACTGGCAGCCATCATCCTTTGGGCCCGCATACTTCATTTAAGTACCAGGACGGGGACACAACTGTCATTAGTGTGACTCTCTACCCAGACACACTGGAACTGACATGAAAACGTAAGGATATTTGAGCTTTTAGTGTCGACTTTCAGCATTGCATCAAGGGGATTTACATTCCAATCATTTGGGTGAATGGTATGGGAATTGTAACCCTTCTTGTAGGTAGCCCTCCATTTTAAAGACATTAATATTTAATAAAATTTTCATGTTTAACACTTGGTTGCAAATCTTGTGCAGTCTGGAGCCCTACAGACATCACCAGTCGCTGGGCTTTTTTCAATTGATGCTCTGCCAGGCCTGCCCTGGAGCTTCCGTCATCTCCCACTTATTATGGGGGCTTGTTGCCATTTAGTCTCATCTTGGACAATAGAATTCTGGAGACTGCACATCCACCATCAGGTCATAACCCAGACTACAAGTAAGCAAATGGCTGTGCCTGCACAACAACCAGAATGGTAGCCAAAAAAAATAAACTCAAAAATCGTGACGTCACCTCTGATGCAGTTTTAAGGTTATCATTTGAAGTCCTTGAGCTTGGACCCCCTCTATGAGTGCACAGGACCCCAGTTGAATGCGGCCCGATGGCGCAGACGTTTGTGCCAAGTTCTCCCGTGCGCACATTTTATCAGGACTGTGCTTTACTTCCATGTCTTCAGAGACTTATTCAGGGATTTTGGGCTGGCGTGAGTAATTGTGGCCTGCGATGAACTGAAATACCCACTCGCTTAGTCTCTCTGTAATGGAGAACAGGGGGGATGTAGAAAGATGGCTGGCCTAAGTGCTCACTTGAAGGGTGGTCTTGTGTTTGTGTTTGGGTCTGTTCTGTGAGGCGCCACACCGTGCTCGATATTTGAGAGTGCAAGTTTAATTGTGCACAAGCACTGAATAAACTGTGAAGACGTGAAATCACACAAACGGTGAAAGCGTTCACACTACACATTCTGGATTCTGTTCAGCACATTCAGTGCCTTCCACCGCATAACAAAATGCTTTAAATAAAAATGTTAGAAAATGAATGTGGATGAAATTTACAAAAGACAAGAGTGGCAGCTGAACCCCAGGGTGAGGGTTAGAGTTGCCCGCATCAGAAAATGAAGAATGTGGCCTTTCAGGATCTGGCTTTTGGATTGCCACACTCTGTTACCCATATACTGTACCCACAAAGCCACCAGACCAGTGACGCTGGTGCCCCCACTGACTTTATCGGCCGCATTTCTGTGCACCCCAGTGCCAGCCTATGTTACCAGAGGAGTACTGAGCCATTCCATTGTGGGATCAGCAGCCACCTCCATCGTTTAAATCCCAGTGCCAACGCCTCTCAGTATCCAGGCGAAGCTCACATTCCCTGGTAAATTTGTTTCAGCATCCAAGAAAATTGGCCGTCTGTGAGTAAAGCCCATCGGGCCGGGGCTCGTTCACATTTATCGGCACAAACGCAAACAAATCCGTTTAATTTTATTTATTTTTTTTTTCCAGTCTAAATTGCATCTTGGGAAAACTGAAGATATCAGCTTTAAAAACAATTATCTGTGTTCTTATAGAACATTCATCATCTGCATCAAATGCATGCTTATTGGGAGAAAATTACTGAGAAAAACTAATAAGGAAATATTTAAACCTCGAGGGTTATAATCACTGTGTTGTGCAGAATGCAAAAAGATTTATTGGCGCTCATTTTTGAGCCCAGGAGCCTGCAATATTCTGAGCTTTTTACGCTGACGTCTTTGTCTGAATGAACATTAAAGCCGTGCTCTTCAAATGACTACACTTATATGTTTTACAAATATTTATCTGAAAATCCTCCATTTTTTTTCCATTTGATTTGAGGGGCATTCAGCCCAGTCGTGCCCTTTTCGTACTTGAAGTCCCCTCGTCTGGTCTCGTCTCCATCTGCACGTCTTTGTCGTTTTGATCTTTTACTTGACACGCGTGTGCTGATCATCTTCATCCTGCACTTGACTGTCTTTCATTTTTACAGCCACATCGTCATGCTGGGTACACTAAACAGACCCTCCATATCTGGTGGGCTCTCGTCTTATCCTTACTAGCTACCCTCCTGGCATCCATGAACCCTTGAGCACACAAAACCCGCTTCTCACTTTGACATGCCACTAGCTAATCATTACCTGACCCCGTCCACTGCCAATATCCCTGGCCATCATCACAATTCACACTACTGTGACAGGGTCTGTGTCACCCCAAATCAACCTCGTCACTGTTCTACCCAACCCCAGTATCTAAATGCACTTCACCAGCTAGCTGTCATTGTCTTCCTCACTCTACCACCCATACCCCCTGCCAGTTTCCTGATTCTCATCTGTAGCTACCTTTCCTTATTTGGACGCTGAAACTACCAATGCCCCCCATTTATAAACTTTCTCCGTATCCCTGTCCTTATCACAGTAACCCCTGTCATTATCCAAATGCACCTCCCAGTTTCCTACTTTTAATCACCTGTACCTTCACCCAGCCAGAATCCCCTTATCTTAGCCACCCTGCCATTAACATTCTCCTACTTTTCCCACAATCCCTCATTCCCAGTATGAACACCTCACCCACCCATTCGGTTGTCCCCATAGCTTCTTTATAAAGGCGGTTCACGTTTGGCCATGTGCCCTCCACAGCAGTGCACTCCCCCCAGTCACTCACTGGCCCCTTTAAGTGCCATTCCATTAACGTCGTCCAGTTCCCTTAATCTCTGTCTGATGGTGGCCACCACCTCACTGCTTCACCTCCCTTGATGGGTCAAGTGCTTATGTGCTCAGCCTCACTCCTGCTTGGTGCTTTTGCCTTTCTGATTGCCTCTGACCCCCCTGGCATCACCTCAGCTGCAATCTGCATTAATGTCCGACTCCTCGCTCTTCCCGGGGCATTTCGGTTTTGTCAGCTTTGCAAATTCATGCATCTGTCTGGTCTGCCGCCTCATTATTTCCTTTTGCTGTCCCCATATCTCATCTGTAACTGCTCAGAATTGCTAAGAATATCATCACGCGCCCCCACCACCCCGGCCCCCCGCCATCAGGATCACATCAGGCTTTGTGCGGCCAAGCTTTATCGTCAGGCTCTTTATTCTGCTGCTCTTTGGAACGATTCATGTGTCTGGTGTTTTGTGCTCGTCTCCCTCTCGGCCTCGATTTATGGCCGGCGTCATCACCAAGTCTGCCGTGTGGCCGATGTGCGTCGCTAACTGCTGCTAGTTGTGAGCGGCCATTGAGGATGGTAACGACTTTGGACTAAGAATCCTGAGGCTGTGGGTTCAAATCCCACGACTGACTTCACTTAGAAAACCAAAGGAAATGGAACCGAGGGTATCTTAGATATTTGTAAGTCGCCTTGGATAAAGGGGTCAGCCAAATAAGTAAATAAATAATATGGAGGGCTTTTGGGGGTCTGGATTTGGGGGAGGAGCTGTGAAATTAAATAAATGGGATGTCTGATTAGTGTATGATGCTCTTGGCACATTTGAGGCTTTGACATCAATTCTGAAAAGGGCAGAAGAGTATTTGGGGGGCACAGTAGGTGACAATGCTGGGTACTTGTGAATGGGTCTTAGTTGGACTGGCGTCTCTAAGCTGCTCCAGTACGAGTGACTAGACATGATGTACTGTCCCTCTCTAACGTTACGTTTAAACCTAGGAGGTCCATGTGAACACAGGGCTGGGCAGCTGTGGCCCACAAAGCTCTAAAGCCACACTGTGACCCCTTAAAACCCCACAGCTCTTGATGAAAGTTCTCATTACAGATACAGAACTGCACAACTGACGCATTTCATTGGCCCATGAGGATGACTCTGCTGTGCTGGTGATATTTAGCTAATCCTTGCTGCTGTCCAACCTCAAACATACCGTTCTAGTTATGGCCTCACCCACCGCAGTCATAAATGTCCACTTTTTGTCTTTTTCCGTCCATCCAGTTGCTTTGTTGTTGCCTTACAAGCCTGAAGTTTCCTCCTCATGTCAATCAAACCTTCCCATGAGCCCCTTGATTTTCACTTCGCACTGTGGCCGGAGTCTGTGAAATTTGGTTTGCTTGTGTCAGATGGTGGGCCACTTTATTTCTGCTGCAGTTGCTCACAAATGTGTTTCCACCACCAGGCAAGAGAGGGCAGCAGGTGATGCCATCTGCCTTTTAATTATTAATGTGCAGTTCACTGTGGCATTGCCCGTTACCATCGCCTTTAAGGATTTTGGTGTCCCAGTATTCCTTTGATACCCACGATCATGTCCATTAGTCACTGTGAGTGATTTGCTGGAGTCCAAACTTGACCAAGCTCTCTGAGAGTGGAGGGGTACTGTTGGCTGCACCTTCATCACCCCCTTTGTGTTTGGCAGTGGTGGACGGGATTCATTTCAGTCTTGTTTATCTTTTTCTTTCGTCCATAGGCGCTGTTCTGTTGCGGGCTTCACGTTGGATGTTTCCTTGACGTCGTATTCCTGGATGCCCTGGGATGGCACATCGTCTTTGGTGTGACCATTTAAAGTTCATCGAGACTGTTCTGATGTACCTGTGATTTGGATCGCTTCCTACGTTACGTTCTTTCTCTGTCGGATTTTTGTGTATTTATGCTGATGCCCCTCAAGTTCCGATGGTCCGTTTTTTGCCTTCCGCTTTGTTTTTGGACTTTGTTCTTTCTCGTGTCAGTGGACAGTTACACCAATGCTGTACTCGGTGCTGAAAATGGTTTCTGATGGGCTAGGAGGTGGTGGGACGGTGTAATGCTGTTCTGAATTCCACATTTTGCTGACTTGGGCTACGCACTTGATGCCAGGCTCATAACGGAGTTCGTCCTTAACGTAACGCTGAAAGGAGTTTGTTTTCTTTATTAACAACAATCATGAGCCACAACAAACGGGTTAACTGAGCGATCGAGTTCATTTGCCACCATAGAACGGAGTTGGTTGTTACGTAATTTAACATTTGAAATCATTAATCATCGACTCATTGATCAAACCCTGTGCCAGGGCCGCATGTAGTTTAGTCAAAGCCTCCGCTCTAAAAATGTGTTCAGGCTCTGCTTTCAATTACGGCCAAACAAGAAGAGCACCCTGCTTACTGTGGAGTGGCCTCCTTCAGTGTGCACTGAGGACAAAGTTGTTTCATTTTTTGTATGGCAGTTTAATTTGGAAGTGTGCAGCACAGGGAGCTCAGCAGATTCTTGTGTCATTAGTTTGTGGGGACCGTAGACTTGACTGGCTTGCAGACACATGGGCCCTTCCTAATGACATTACTTCCAATTTGAGGCACAGCAATAACATTTGATCAAATGCTCATATCTTCTTGACTGTCTCTGAAATAGTTAGCTGTCAATTGCTTCCCAGAAGCCCTCGTGAGCCGACGGTGCTCCAGCTGAAGTGCAAGTAAACAGCGGCAGTAAGAGCCGCTGCTCCCTGCTAGACCTTAAAGATTCAATGTATTATTAATCTTCTACGCCAACAGCACGGCTGCTGGCATAAAATCCATTCTTTGTCAAAATACAAGGGGTCTGTTTGACAGGGACGGTTCCTGGATGTAATGGACTGGAAGAGGCAAAATAAGAAAAGAAAAAGAGGAAAAAAAAAAAAGCGTAGCATCTGCAGTTGTGCGTTTACCAGCATAAAGTCGAGGTTTTAATATCGCGGCTGCTCATTACTGTGGGGGAAGAAGCAATAAAGTAAAACCAATATGAACACTCGGCTTCAGATGAACTGCAGCTTATTATTTGCATTTTAAAGATGTACAAAAAGAAAGACAAACGTGGACGGGCGAATGCCCCGGCGCTGCCTTGTTCTGTGGTTTCTGGCACCATTTTATACTGTAAGTGGCCTTCCGACGGCCCGTGAGGCGCACCTCCTCGCCTGGTCACTTTAGACGTATCACTTTTATCATCATTCAGTCTTGTTTTGGGGGTTCCTGAAGTTGTTGAATTCAATGCTGATGTTTAATTTTCATTTAATTGTACTGCATTTTTGGTGTTTTTAGGGCCACAATCTTTTAATTTAACAAGCGCCGCCATTTTGGATATTCAGCGTTAGGACAGTGCCGTTGCAGTGTTGGGGGCGTGTCCTCGAAGGTCGTGACCCACGGATAATCGGCAATGATGGGTTAAACGTTTCTCTGATATCATGTCCTTTGCCTTCAGAGTTTTCTTCTTTCATATTTGTGGCTGTGGCCTTTTTACAAACTCCGATGATGGCATCTTTTTTCATTCCCACGTCTGTCTCCTGTGCTCTCAAAGATTCCTCATCAGTTCGCTGACGTCGCACCAGTGAATGCTGTGTTCTGATTGGTCCATAAGCCTTTGGCCATCAAGCGCTCCATTTATATGCCGACAGACGCATCTGATGCAGACGCCCAATTGGGCCAACATAATTAAAGTAGTTGTGCGGTGATTTTGGGTGACATTCTCTTGCACTCAGGTCAACCCCAGGCCCACCCAGTCACAGACATGTTTGAAGTTGCATGTCCCAGTCAAGTCTACGGTCCCCACAAACTGCCGATTCACCAGTCAGAACACAGGCCTCACTCTCAGCTTTGACGGTTTTCATAATTCATGTCATGTTTCACTGTAATGAACTATGCAAAAAAAAACATTTTATGACACATTTAACACATCATTGTTGTTATTTATATAGTGTAACAATTCTTTTTTTTTGCATATTTAGTTATTTATCTAATTTTGATCAATATATTCCTTCATAGCTGTGGACAATGTGAGCCGGTCAGCTACAAAACCCAACCTAACCGAGCCCACCACAGTATGACTCGAACTGAACCCCGAGTGGCTGATATTTAATTATTCGCTCTGCCCAATGCACGAACAGTTTAAACCAATGGTGACCAAGGGGTGGGGCTTGCGTGATATTCAGCAGGAAGATCAAAAGGGGAAGTGAAAACGAATCACGACGGCTGCACGAGGCGTCTGCTCACACCATGACATAAAAGTTGAACGTCTCCGTAACTTAGCAATGCCAGCCTGCCCGCCTCACTGAGCCCACCTCTTAACCAAACCCAAACGTCATAACGCCAGCGTCTGACGTCTTTGCCCGCGATGATTCGCCAGCAGCCCAACGACATTTACTGTAAAACAGGCCTTATAACTTGTTAATTAACCCATCACATTAGACAAAGTTAGTCGGCCCGGTCACAGCTCTGTGCCTCTGGATCGTGAGAGGGGATGCTGGATGTCCTCATTTTCTAGACTTGCACACTGGGAAGGGCAGATGACTGCCATCGGCACGGGGACGTTTGTGGCTGCCTTGGGATTCAGGTTATTTACCCCCTGTTGCTGGAATTACGTGAATGCAAAGACGTTGTGCTCAGCTAGTGGCGATACAGAGCAGAGCGGCAGACAAAATTATTGCCATTTTATTCCATTCCTATCACAGCTGCCCATAAATGTCATTTTTTCGGTTTTAATTCACCTCACTTGCAACTGAGTAAATGTAATTCGCATAAGCAGAATGTACAAAAAATTGGATTAAACTGTTTACTAAAATGAGAGTCATTATGTGGCCTCCGCTCCCCTCGGGCTCCTGGGCTGAATTTCCTTTCTGTGATACGTGTGTGTGTGTGTGTGTGTGTGTGTGTGTGTGTGTGTAGGTGAATTACCCGAGTCCGGCAGCCATGGAGAGACCACCCTCTGAGCACCTTCTGAATTTGCTGCTCTCCTCTTTACCTTTGAGGGGCTGCTGAAGCTGAGCAGTGGGTTGCATTTGTTTGTTTCATTATTTATTGTTGGCTCTTTGTTCTCCTTTCTGATTTTTTCTTACTGTAGTTTAGTTAAACCACAATTAGAAGATCAGCACTTAAAGTGTGCTTGAAACCGGCTTGATTAGGATGGTCTGGTCCTGCTGTTCACACTTCACCAAACAGTGCTTGCCATTCCCCAAGGGTGGTCCGACTTCCTCCTGGCACGTTACCTTCCCAGTGGGAGATGTTTCACAAAAGTGTCACTTACAAAGACAGAGCAGGCCGTCAGATCACAAGTTCTGGTCACCCGAGGCTGACCATAAGCAACGCTTTGTCAAGAGGTTGGCGTCGCTATTAAGCTAATCGGACATTCACTGGCAACAGGCTTGTCTCCCACCAACTTTAGTGGACCCCTTACTTTACACAGGTGTTCTGCAAGAGTGGCTGCCCTGTTAGGTTGGGCCAGTCATACCCTTCTAGAAATGCCATCTGTCACTGGTCAGGCTGCTCACCTGCCATGGCCATGTGAATTATTTTGTGAAGGTGTTGCCCAGAGAGACTCGCGTATGTCATGTCTTTCAAACAGAATCCGTAGCATACTGACAAATGACTCGCGGGGATGGTGATGGTGATGGTGGTGATGTACCACTCAAGTTTTATTAACTCACCAGGGTCCCCATTGGTGCTCATCTTATGAGGGGGTCTTCCCTTTTGGTGATTTGAGCGAGATGGTCCATGCTGGTGGGTATTGGAGGGTCCCCCTCATCGTGACCCACTGGTTGAGAAGCATTGTCTCAAGTAAAAGATTTTATCTCCTGCTCCTTTTTCTTGCCTTTGCCCGTGAGTCCTGCCCCCTAACGTCTGTGTCAGAACGGTCACACGTACCACATGCCTAGCACCCTCATACTACCAAGGCAAGCAGATGCACAAAATATTGGCAGCCATGAAAACCACACAAAAAAAGTTATAAATTACATGATATGCAAAAATAACAATTAATAAAGCATAAGAAATATTCCAAAGGACTCCAAATGTTCTCCCCTAGTCACCTGGCAACAGGCCACATCAAGATTCACTCCCAGGGTCACACAAGCGAGACCCCACCAATGCTAAAAATGACACCTGGCTATTTAGCTATCAACTGGTAGGTCAGATCAGCCGCCGCAGAACATTCAAGTTCTCCCCAAGTGAGAGCTGTGGAACTCCTGGGTGGGAGTAGAAGCAAGTCACCTGTGGTGGGCACAGCCAAATGCAGAGCCCGGACCCACACTTGACCGAACTCGCTGGTGGGCAGGGAGGGCTCCACAGTTCATTTGCTCTGTCGGGGGGCCAGAAGCTTTTTTTTTTTTTGTGTCGCAATCCTCGCTTACTGTTCACTGAGCGAGAAGAAGGAAACATTTAGACAACACAATAGAAAGGAGACGAGCGAGAGACCCGCGGTGACCCTGAACTGGAGCGACACCACTGGCAGCGGATGACTGACTGAAGGTTCGGTGTGAGAGTCGGTCCTCGTGCAAGCCTCCTCTCGTCTGAGATGTCCGCACCGACATGCCAGCACTTGTGTGATGACTGCATAAATCATCATTTGGCTGACGGTGAGATATTCCAAAAAGTAGACAATCAATCCTGACAGAGCCCATTAATCTGGCATTGGATGTGAAAGGTGACTGAGTGCTGCATTCGCAGATCTAAATTACCTCACAGGTTGCAGAAAAGTTGGAATTACAGATCTTGGCACAAGACATTAAAAAAGGCGAGCATTTGGATCAATGGCATCTGCCTTTGTGGTACCACCTGGGTGGCATCTGTTGTAACGTTTGAACATCTCCTCTTAAAGGTAAAGGAATGTTGGGGCCCTTTAGTGCTTCATTCACCATCTCTAGGGTCACTGGGGGTACCCGCTGATGCAGGCAGTGCTGAGGGCAAAGCACTTACTCACCTTCTCACATCCTGCACCCGAGTAGCTGAAACAAAGCTGCGGGCACAGAGAGAACGCACAGACTCCACACCGACAGTGCCCTCTGAAAGCCAACATAAGAATGGCACTCAAAACTTGTGCTCCTGTGGATGTTTTTCTCATTTCTGTAACATCTGACATTTTGGGTTGTTGTCTCCAAGATGAACAGCCATGCCGTCACACCGACTAATTCTTGTTCATTTCTGAAGCCAAGCTCAGGCCCCTTTTGCCCACTGTACCCAATTCATCCAGGATCGGGCTCTGCCAATTCATATGTAAAGAAAGAGCATCAGAAAGGGGTGGCATTTCTGGCTTTGAGTCGTTGCCTGCGGTTTGCCATTTTGCCTCTCTGACGCCATTCTGCTCGAGTGACGCACCAACTTCGTAAAAACTGTGTCGGCTTGCCACTTGACGTGTTTTTTATGCGCAGTGGGGCACTGAGACGTATGCCTTTAAAGGGGAAGACAGGGGTGTGGGTTTGATGACACAGCCCTGCTTTTTCGTTACCACACAGTTACTGAGACCCTCGGCCAGTATGTGACCACAGGCCCTCACACTCGTATCACAGTTTCTGCCATGTTGTGAAAGTCGAGCCTCGCTGTGAAGGAGAACCTTGAAGATTGGGTGACTAGCAGGATTTTCTAAGGTCAAGTGTCACATTTCTAGCATAGCAGGGAGCGCAGGACAGCTGGGAATCTCGATGGAGAAGTGAGGAGGGTCCGTGAAAGAATGCCATGCTGTGCACAGTCCGCTATTAAGCCTCGTTAGAAAGTTCTGCGTTGGCAAAGTCAGGGCAGCAGCGCGGTCACCTTTCTGTTGTACGTTATTATGTGCTTTGTAAAGTCCCCTGTGATTGTCGCCAAGGCCATTTTGATGGCTTATTTTCCTCTGGTTGAGAAGTTAAATGGAACCAAGACAAATAAATAAACGGACCCCCTGGAAGTATCCGTGTGCAGATTCCATTTATTCTTAAAACTCCGCAGATGTCCTGCGGTTGGCATGTTGGACTCGTGATTAGAGCTGATGCCACCTGTCTGGTCAGTGTTGACATGGAGTTTGCCCCCGTCTCCCACACTGTAAAGACACTCCGTGTTGACCTGGCATGAGTGATGCATGTATGTCCCACTGGACCGGTGCCTGCCATGTTCATGCCCTGCACCCAGTACTCATGGATACACTCAATGCACCATCACGGGATAATTCAAACCAACGACCGCTTTGTGGTATAATCAGCACTTCAATGTGTGCCAGTCTGCTGGTACCTCAGATTGTAAACCCAAATTCTACATCAAATACCTATTTTTAAAGTCGTATAACATCTAAATAAAGTTTTTTTACTGAGACTTTATTTAAACTTGATGAAACAGCCTTACTGATGTTATGCCTATCGCTTTTTTTTGATTGGCTAATGAGAAAAAGAAGGTGGGAGGAGTCTGGTTTTGGGGCAGCAGGTATGTATGATGGCATCAAGGTTGAGAGATTAAGTGAACGGGAGAGTGGCAGTAGGGATGAAGATGCCTCTGATGAGGGCGAGGAAGGTGAGTGTGCCACACCGCGCGTGGACAGCGGAACGAGTGAAGGCTGCGAGATACCCAAGTGAAGTGCTCGTCTGTGCGTGTGTGTGAGGGAGGACACAAGTCAAATGTGCCAATTTCAGGTATGACACTGGCACCTGGCGTTGTATGTAAGTTTAAGACTGAAATAGTCAGGAAAAAAAAAAAAGGCCCAACGCTGCACACAGGTGTGTCTCTCGTTGTCAAAACACGTGCTGACGCTTTTCTGCCGAAATGGATTCTACGGCGGGTATTCGCCTCTCTTGACCTGTTAAAACTAACGGCTTCTCTCGTCGTGTCTTTCTCTGCCTCTCTCACGCCGCCTCCACCAAGCAGACACAGCACAAGACTTTCTCCCATTTTGCTTTCCTGTTTCCATCAACTCACCGATTCTGGCAGAACTGCACAGCACTCTGGGTAATAGTCCTAAAAAGGTGGGCTGTCACACACATAAAGACGTGACCTTTAAGTACACCAGCATAGAACCACACTGCCTGTTTCCTTTTACTTGCACGGACTTGACGTGTCAAAGGAATGTCATCCTGTTAACAGGACCAACTGGTGTGTCACCCACTCCAGGCTCTTGAGACCCCCTAAATGTAGTCTGAGCAGGTTTGGTACATTGATGAACGAACAGACTTATGGCACTGAGAGCCATCCGTGCAGCACCTTTGTGGAGCTGTCGCTGTACGCCGTCCGGGCTGGCACCTGAGCTCTGTCACAAGTTGGCCGCCTCCGGAGGGATCTGCGTTTGTGTATAAGCGATAAATCCTGAAGTGGGCCGTGATCTCTTCTTAGCATTCATGCTGCCACCTAGTAGATGCCAGCCGCCCTCGGTGAGTGACTTTAACCCAGCTGTACACCTTCTAGCCAGTGGTGTGAAGGCTGGCAGCTCCTCTCCATGAAGGAGTCGACAAGCCCCAGTCTGAGAAGCACTAAGAGTCTGCCCAGTCATTCAGACTCGGCCCTTAATTATCCAGTAATAACTGGGGCGCTTACGCTCTGAGACTCTGCCAATGGCGTGGTGACAATCTGTGAAGCCTGGCGTAGTGTGCGGACACATGAAGTCAAAGTGGCTTTCTGTAAGGACAGATGTAGCTGGGGAACTGGACCAGCGGCTAACCAGCTTGTTTGCTGCTCTCACACACAAGAATTTTGCTCGGTGCCCTCCTCGGCTCGTCTCCACCATTAACAGCCCGTCTTCCTTCCTTGCCAAACACTGACTGGTGCACTTGCACACGTCCGCGGCTCGTTTCATGCGTCTGAAGGCCTTTCCATGTTTCATTAAACTCTGTGTGTGTGTGTGTGTGTGTATTTAGGCTGAGCTCACTTGCTGCTCACTGGGATGCACTCTTGGTTTTGTCCTGACTGGCCTCAAGTCCTCGGTTTGTAGGCTAATGTAACTTTTTCTCTGTTGACTCGTTTTACCTTTAGAGTGCCCGTTTGTATGTGGGCACACCCAGATGCCACCCACACTTTCACCTAACGGCTCTGCTCTCCGGACTCCCATTTTATTTCCAGATCTTTGATTCTGCTGCCTCTACTTTCCCATTCTTTGTCCTCCCACCTGCTACTTGACAAATCTCTTAGAGTTCCACGCTTACATAGATTTTTATTTTTACTTCTGCTGCCATCTTGCACTCCCGTTTTGCTTTAAGACTTTGAGGGGGCCGCACTGCTTCTGTAGGCCTGCCCATCTGATGTCATGGTCTTGTTATAATTAGTGATATTTATGTCTGGTTTTATGCAAGTTACTGAAGACTTTGAACGCCTTCACTTTCTGCGCCCTTTATTTTGTCATAAATTTCACTGTAAATGGATACATTTGCCGTTTCTGTCCATCTGCACTCAATACCTCGTAATGAGAAAGTGGAAACGTCTTATTAGAAAGGTGTGCACATTTATTTAAAATCAAAACTGAAATCCTTCATTCAGTACTTGGCAGAGTCGTCTTGGTAAGTCTCCTCAAGCTTTGCACACCTGGACTGGGGCAGTGGATCCCATTGTTCCTGGCAGAGCCCTTCAAGCTCCGTTAGATTGGGTGGGAAGCGTCTGCCAGTGGCCATCTTCGGGTCTCTCCACTTGTGTTCCATGGGGTTTGAGACTGGGCCACTCAGAGACTTGTCCCGAAGCCACGTCAGCATTGTCTTGGCTGTATGCTTCAGGCCATTGAGCTGTTGCCCCAGTCTGTGGTGGCCTGCACTCCTGGAGCAGGTTTTCTTCAAGGTCCTCCCTGTCCCATAGCATGATGTGGCCCCCACCATACTCCACCAACTCCAGGCCTAGTCTTCACCCCATAGAGTGCTTGGTGTTCTGCCCAGAAATCAATTTTCTTGGTGCCATCCTTAAGTGTCCTGTAGGTGTCATTTGGCAAACTCCAACCAGGTGTGACTGACTCTACCATTAACACCTGATGGATGGAGTGCTGCCAAGATGGCCGTCATTCCGACTTGTTCTTCCATCTTAGTACAGAACTTCTGAAGATTTGTTAGAGTGACCATTGGGTTGTTGGTCACCACCCTGACCAAGGCCCTGGTTAGATGGACAACTTAAGGAAGATTCATGGTGGCTTCAAACTCCTTCCATTTGACGATTCTTGAGGCCGCTGTGCTTCTGCGAATACTCACAGCTTTAGAAATGGCGTGACCCCCTTGCCCTGACCTACATGCATGTTTGATGGCGGAGGGCTACAGGGAGCTCATTTGACTTCATGGATTGGTTTTTGCCCTGACATGCAGTGTCAGCTGTGGTGCCTTCTATACACAGGTATGCCTGCCAGTCGCCAGTCGGTTGGGCTTCACCCAAGTTCTGGACCCGTCTCAAGAAAACGGGAGCCACCCGAGCACAGTCTGGAGTGCCACAGCACTGAACGCTTACTGAAATGTGTGAGAGCTTTTGATTTTGAATAAATGTACAGAGCTTTCTGAAAGCAGGGTCTCACTTTGTTAGTTTACGGGTACTGAGTGTAGATTTGTGGGCGGAAATGACCAATGTATCCACTTAACATGAAGAAAGTGACGGGGTCCACTGGGGGTCTGTCTGCTGTTATACGGCCATGCTGCCCCCTCACCGATGTGTCTGCTGGCTCTGATCGGCGCCCCCCGGCTGTTCTCCTGTCTCCATGGCTTTTCCTCCTGGGTGGGTTGATGGGTGATTTCAAACTGGGCCCCCACGTGAGGCCTTGTGTGCGTATTGGTGGGCCCTGCCATGGATGGGCGACCTGTCTGTTGCCGTTTCTTGCCTTGTGCCCAGAGCTGCAGCATTAGCTGAATTAAGGAGGTCTCTGAACTTTGTTTTTGTTTTACATTTTCACTTTGAAGGTTGCTTGCGTTTTCTGACACGGTTGTCTTCATTCATCGCTTCGGCTGCGGTGACACTTTGTCATTTCCAGACGCACACATGCATGTGACGTCATGGTGGCTCTCTTTATGAGGACAAGCTGCGCAGTAAAACGACTTGCGTATTTTCTAATAAGCTGCGGTCAGAGGGCCCTCCTTGTAAATATAATACACACGTCTGTGTCGTTTTACTGTCATATTTAGGTGAATGACTGACTTTTGCGTTTGTCTCATGCCTGCCACTCTGGGGTGCTGACTTGCACTCCTGCTGACTTCTCTCAACATTTTTTTTCTCCTCGAAAACAAAACTCTAAAACCGTGTTGGCTCACGTCCTTTAATGAAAAGAGCTAAGTAGCTGTAACAGTTGGCATTAGCCTGATGCCAGGGCGCTGCCTGCCAATCTACTGCGCACATCACATTTTATTCAAACGTTTAAAAAGCCTTGACATTTGATGCCAAGTTAAGGATCTTCCTACCATCGCCACTTTGCTGCTGTCAACTTTCTATGACCAGCATATGCTTTGTCAGCCCCGGGACTGGCCAGTGCCATCGTTCCCAGTAATGCACCCTAATAAAAGGCACCGCCAAAAACGTCTCTGTGATATGGCTTAGTGGTGACTGTGACTATGGTGGATGCTACTCAGTTGTGTGCCAGGCCCTGCCAGTTGCCCATGTGGTTTTTTTGTGCAGACTGTGCCAATGTTCAGCGAGTGAAGCAGAAACTGAAGCGACATGGTGACTGTGGCTGGGGTCAGGCTGCCCTGGGCCTGGCTGTTCGGATCAGCATGTTGACCTGACATCTGTCACCAGGACAAGCTGCTACAGAGCAATGTGACTTAAACAGCTAAGATGGCAGCATCTCCCTCAATGATGGCGCTGCCTTTCTCCAGACTTGGCCTTTTCTGGTGTTCACTTTCCGTTTCATTTCGCTGTGACTCGGTGGTCTCCAGCGGTTCTTTTGAGAGTTACACGAACTAGTGAGGCCTCATGTGGAGTACCGGGCTGCTAACAAAGACATGGCAGTGCTGGAGAAAGTCCAGAGACGAGCAACATGGCTGAGTTGGGCCTGAGAGACTGAAGGAGCTGAACCTTCTCAGGTTAAGAGGTGACCAGACTGAAATGTTTGAATATTGTGGACCCAAACTCTGCAACACGGCTGGAGACTTGAGGGCAGAATTCACACAAGCTGCAGAAAGTTTTTTTCTTTGTGCAGAGAAGCACAGACAAGTTGTTTGGTGGAGAGGAGGACATTAGGGGCCTTTAAATCTCAACTCGGTTATAATGGACAAGCCTTGGAAAATCAGATGGACGAGCTTACTGTTGTGAACGGCCAGTCTGTCCTAATGTGCAGGCCCATCCTCGTGTCCCATTAGACTGCTGTTGTCCCCCTTTGCTGAAGCCAAATTGTTTTCTTCTCCCCGACTCGCTTCTCCTTTTGCAGCCAGTGGTCTTGGAATTGGATTTGATGAGGAGTGTTTGGGTCAGAAATGACCGAGGGTATCTGTTTCAGTTGTGTTACTGCTCGACAGTTTTGACGTGGCTGTCATTCATAGGCAGAGAGTCCTTCCTGTTTGCAGTCATCAGGTTGAGATTCCCACCGTCCTTTCATTCATCCGTCCATCTGTCCCCCTTCCATTAAGGGTCTCCAAACCAAAGCCCACACTGAGTAAGTTTGAATCAGACCAGTGAATGTGAACACTTGGAGAAAGTGAAGGCCAGAGCAGGAGTGAAATCCAGTAGATGTTCTGGGTCTGCCTTGCCTCGCCTTGTGGAGCGGAGCGGAGCAGACTGCCACACGTCCGGTTACTGCAGGGCGGGTAGAATTAGCCCCTCATACTTAAGTCTGCTGTGTGTTGACTTGTGTATTCAGTAAAAACAGACGCACAAAGTCGCCAGGGTTCAAATTTCACATTTAAAGGAATGCATGAAAACAGTTTTCCAAATGTACGCCTGTAAGGGCGACTTTAACACCACAAGAGTCTAATTTTGCACCAGAGATTTTTCTGTGCTGAAGTGGGCACAGGGCTCAAGGCAGGGGACAAGAGTAGGCAGAATCATCAGGTTCTCAGTCACTTCTCCCTCTTACAGTATAATACAGTTTATTTCTGTAGAGCCCAGAATCACACAAGGAGTGCCACAGTGGGCTTTCACAGGCCCTGCCTCTTGACAGACCCCCAGCCTTGACTCTCTAAGAACACAAGGAAAACTCCTAGTAGGGGAAAAAATGGGAGAAACCTCGGGAAAGGCAGTTCAAAGAGAGACCCCTTTACAGGTAGGCTGGGTGTGCAGTGGGTGTCAAAAAAAAAAAGTGGATTAAATACAACACAATCCACAGAACACCAGTCATCCTCAATCTTGGGTGGGTCGGTCGGTCTGTCTGTCTGCCCATAAGACGAGGCTACAGCCTGAAGATCACCAAAGTGACACTGCTGAAGAAAGACAAACTCACTTAGCTGCTGATAGACAAGCGAGGTGAGCACATCAGCAAAACGAAACCTCAGAGGAGAGGAGAGAGAAGCTCACAGAATCCATGGTTTCTAGGAGCCACCGCAAGTGCAATATAATATTTCTATTATATACTGTAAGTACAGAGCAGAGTTCAACAGTAAAGGCCTCCTACCAGGGCCCTTCTTCCACAGTCCCTCTGTTTAGCTAGGAGGGGGTCTCGTTGCTCCTATTTTCTCCCATTTAAGAATTATGAAGGCTGCGGTGCTCTTAACTCTTTCAGGACGGATGTCGACTTTTGTCGAAATTTAGTAATAGAAAACAGTAATTCGCTGTAACCCGCGACAAAAACTTGCAGTTACGTTTGCTAGAAGGAAGGTTAGCGTTTGTTGATTGGACCTCGATACCCTGCGCCAGCAGGAGCAGCGAGGAGCAGACAAACCTCTATGGCATCGACAACGGGTCGAGAGACCAACACCAGTGTGTATTGTCGCTGAATTAGATTCTGACTTCTTGGATCCTGATTTTGATGCAAGGGATCTGGAGATGAAGATCGATAGTGAAAGTGAGCTACTCGCATCAGCTGATCGTGGTGCTGAACACATTCACATAGCTGATGGGCCTACGGTAACATTCTCCTGGGAGGACCGACACAGGACAGGCCCCAACAGCATCCACAGCATGCAGCCACACAGTTCGTCGATGTGTGTGTGAAACCTTTTCTTTTTGTGCTATCCAGAAAAATTTGTTTTTTGCAAAAAAATATTCAGCCCCCAAAGAGAAGAAGCTCCGGTGTCTTCCCCGGGTCTGCACCCTGACACAATGCTGTCCTCTCCTGTCCCCCATTCTATAGACAGGGGTGTGTGTGTCTTTACTAATCACTCTGATCCATTGAAGGGACCACCGGTGGACCCTAAACAAGGAGTACAAACCTCTCGGTTAGTACTGGGCGATATGACGATATGTATTGTGGGGACGATAGAAAAGTGTCTATCGTCCTATTTCTCTTCTGTCGTTTCTAACCTAATTTTATCAATTACTAAATAAAATATTGCATTAAATAGGCTATGACCAATGTATGATAATGTCTTGTCGCTATGCAATGCATACTCTACCCTTTATATAAGTGATAATCAAGAATAAAAATGAACTTTTTCGCAAAGAAACTCCGTCTTGTGGTTTTGCGACAAGACGCTTTACGTTGTTGCGACATGCTTTACGCTAGTTAACTCGTGAGTGCTTAAACATGGAGACGCAAGAGGTTAAAGATGAATGCCCGGAGTCGCAACAAACTGAAACTGCTATGCAGGCAGCAGCCCAAGAAGTACTTTTACCGAAACGTGGGGGTACGTCAGTGATTTGGTTGCATTTTGGCTTCAAGAGCTCTGACACGGAGCAGAAGACAGTTATGTGCAAACTCTGCCAAAAGACTGTTTCCGCGCCCGACGCTAACACAACAAACCTCTTTTACCACTTGAAGGTCCACGAAAAAGAATACGGTGAGAATCGAAGAAATGCGACGTAAAGAAAGTTGTGAAACAGCCCGGGCAAGTGGCGATAAAAAATATAGCCAGCCTAAAATTAAAGAGTCTTTCATAAAAAGCACACCGCTTGAAAAAACGTCCCAGCGCCATAAAGAAATCACATGTGCCATCTTGCATTACATTTGTAAAGGCATGACCCCCGTGTATGCAGTTGAGAAGGGTAGCTTCCGAGACCTCGTCAAAGTCCTTGACCCGAGGTACGTTATGCCCAGTCGTAAGCACTTCAGTAAAGTCGAGTTGCCTCGCTTATATAACGCATGCCGGGCCCAAGTAGAGAAGGATGTTCGCAGTGTGGTCCATTATGCTTTGACAACTGACCTGTGGACGAGCAGAGCTACGCAGCCCTACATGAGCGTAACCATCCATTACATCAGCAAAGACTGGATCCTCTGTGCTCGCTGTTTACAGACTGCGTACTTTCCAGATGACCACACGGAGCCATGATAGCCCAAGGTGCGTTACTCGTGCAGTAATTTGTATGAGGTACTTTTAGTTTACTGTACTGTCATTTTTACTGTAGTAATTCCGAGAAAGACCCCCTAATAAAGTATTTATCTATCTATAAATTTGACAGTGTCATTTTTCTACTTTTACAAAGTAGCCTTTTATGTTTGCACTTTTATTCATGGCTAATGCCTTAAACAGTGTTATGTTCAACTCTGATATTTACTTTTGATACTTTATTTTGGTTTGCAAACTTTGCACTACAAGGTTGAAAAATGTTTTGTGTTTATTTTTTATAATTGAGTGCTTTTCTGCTCAGAAACTTGAAAGGGTTGTGCACTTTAATTTTTTTTTTTTTAATAAAGTTTATTTTGATAATACTATTTAAATAACTATGATGTGGATAAAAAAAATGTGAAGGC